>NC_081181.1:163999257-164286757 GCF_029867415.1 Vicia villosa
CTTGTTTTCAAAACTGTATTTTCAAAATCTTCCTTCTGTTTTCAAAACATTCTTCTGGTATTTGAAGGGCATTATTCCCGGTGAAACTCTTCAGATACCTATGTGACCTTTGTCCATCTTCACTTCTTCTGTTTTCAAAAATCCTTAACTGTTTATCATATATATATATTCAATTGTTATCAACAAAACAACAAAAAAATTACTGTTGAGGCTCTGTACATACTTCTTCAATGGCCTCCACTCCATCCAGGTTAGGCTTTACAAGCTTTCAATTTACAGTCTTTATTTAAATTACTGTCAAATATAAACTGTGCATATTAGTTTAGAACTGCGTTTGAGTATAAACCTTAGGACAGTTAAACTATATATATATTATAGGAATATGACCTAGGATTGAGAATGTCTTCCCGGTGAAGGCTCTTTCCTAATTAGAGATCTGTAGTTCAAACCCCCAAGATGAATTATTCCCGGTGAAACATCTTGGCAAAAACCTTAGAATCCAAATAATAGGACACATCCACCCAAAGAGGAATTATTCCCGGTGAAACCTCTTACCCATTTGCTTAGAGCCAAAATAAGTTCAAAACTACATAAGCTTTCTCTTGTGCTACAACAAGGACCCTCGATTAGCCTCCTCTTGGGCTTTGTACAAGGACCCACAGGCTTCTTAAAAGCATTTCCAGCTTCCTCTTGAGCTTGTATACAAGGACCCATCAGGTTTCTTATAAACATAGGAACAGGTCTTTAGTCACCTTTTAGCCTACCCTGGTGAGTTTCTTCCAATTTAAACCAGACTTCAAAACAAGCTAAGATTGTCTCAATTCTACATTGAGTACACTTTTGGAATGAGAGACATGGACAGTCTCTGTCACCCTTATCTTCATCAATCCTCCTTAGTAGAGTCTAAGATCTATGTTTTGGTCATCCTCAGCATTGAGTCAGCCTTCATCTTGGGCTTTAAACAAGAAGTCTCACTAGATAATCTTTCTGCCAATCTTTTCATCCTTTAATAATTAATGGAGTGCTACCCAAATCATTCATGTCAAAAAACCCCTGGAAAGGGTTAGCCTCCAACATCTGTCTAAAATGTCAAAACCCCTGGAAAGGGTTAGCCTCCAAAGTCAATTAATAAAAAGTCAAAAGAATAATTTCATTCTCTTAGGAGATAATTTCCCCAAAAGAGTCAAAACCCCTGGAAAGGGTCAGCCTCCAAAAAACATGATAAAGTCAGTCTTTTAACAGACAAATTCACCAGTTGAGTCAAAATCCCTGGAAAGGGTTAGCTTCCAAAGAAAAACAGTCTTTTTAATCTCCAGTAGAGTTAAAACCAACAAAAACAGTTAGCCTCAACCTTGGGCTTCATACAAGGCACCCAAACAATAAAACTCCCCTGTCAAGAGTCAGCCTCAACCTTGGGCATTGTACAAGGCAGATAATAGAGTCTCCCCAGTGAGTTCTTCATCACTCAGTAGCCACAACCTCGGGCTTTGTACAAGGCAGATAAACCATATCTTTCATGTGTCAAAGATTCCTAACACTTAGGATCTTTTCCCCATATAGTCATCCATACTTAATTCATTTAAGAGTCCGCCACAACCTTGGGCTTTGTACAAGGCAGAAAATAATGTTTTCCCTAGCTAGAGTCAGCCACAACCTTGGGCTTTGTACAAGGCACATAAAATAAAGTCATTCATTCAATTATCCTCAACAGTCAGCCACAACCTTGGGCTTTGTACAAGGCACACAAATAGAGTCTCCCTAAACAGAGTCAGCCTCAATTCTTGGCTTTGTACAGAACACAAAAAATACCCTGTAATTAACCCCCAGTGGAGCCATCTCCCAGAGTCAATAATCATTAATAAATCAATCAAAAAGCCTCAAGCTTGGGCCTCATACAAGCCAGCTAAAGTCAAATCTTTTATACAGTAGATAGACATAGCTTATCTCTATAGAGAGATATTTTTACTACTCTACCACATTCAAACAAACAAACATTTCAATTTCAATTTCAATCAAAGTCTCCCATTTAGGACTCTGAAAGACATGCTCTGGCACATCCCCAGACTTGTACACTTTCCCTAATTTGGACGAGCATTTTTCTTTCATTTAAGAGGCATCTGACTGGCATACTTGTACACCCAAGTAAGGTCCCCCTCTTGAATGAAATGAATTCAGTTATTCTGTCACTCCTTCAAAATGTTTGTGGTAGAATAGTACAAATACCTCTCTGTAGAGATAATTTCATATCTCTTTACTGTAAACAGAGATTTAATTCCAAGCTTCAACCTTGAGCTTCAAGCAAGGCACCAAAAAAACATTAATTTCCCTAGTTAGTTCCCCGAACTACATTAAGCTCTGACTTCCACTAGGGATATGTAGGCATGAGGTTCACAAGGAATCTCAGCGAGCTAATAAAATACCAAAAATAGTCAGTCTGTCTATCTGTCTGTCTTTCTTCAATCAATTCAATTCCTTCTCCTAACACAAAGGAGAAACTTTCCCAATCATTAGCAATAAACACAAACACAATGACACAGAGAAGGTTCCTGTAGAGTACTACAGATATGTAGGGTGTTTAAACACTTCCCTATGTATAACCGACCTCCCGGACTCCAGAATTTCTAGTCTAGGTGTAAATCCCCACACTTAGCAAACTCCTAGGGTTTAGTTGAGATCTTTTTTTTCCCTTTCCTACTCGTAGGACAAATAAGAAAGTTCGTGTGATATCGTAGGAAGAACTGAAATAAAATTCATCCCACCACGGGCGCATTCTCCTTCCAAATTTCGCGTGAAGGGTCTAGCGTGCCGTCCTCCCAAGTGAAACGGGGAGGTAAAAGAAAACGACACCACAACGACGTGATAGTCCATGACCGCTTCGATACTCCGGATATGGTCGTCGGGGTCAGTGGTTCCGTCGTATTGGTCCAATGCTGGCGGTTTTTCCATCCCCCGAGGGAGGCGGGCTCTCCGTATCCTAGCGGACAAGGGGCTGCGGAAGTCCTCCTCGTCGCTCGGCCCTGGTGAATCGTAGTGCCTGTTTCGTCGGGGATCTTCTTGGTTGTTACCCGTCGTTGCTTTGGAGGGACCCCGACGGCCCTGTTCGGGGGAGGGGCTTCTTTGTTCAGCGGTTTCAGGTTTCTGGTTCTTCCTGTTCTTTCTGTGTGGAGAACGGGAACGAGTCCTCCGGCGGCGATGTCTTCTCGGGGGAGACCTTGAAGAGGACGGGGAACGCCGACGGTATCTTCTCGGCGGTGAGCGCGAGGAGGAATAGGAGCGTGACCTGTAGCGCCTCCGTGGGGAAGGGCGACGTCGCCGCTGTCTTTCCAGCTCGTGAATTCGGTCATCCTGAATTCTGAGGAGGCTGTTGGTCAGTTGTATTTCCTTGAGCAAGCGGACGGTAATGGGGTCAGTGCCTTCGGGAATGTTGAGCGGCTCCTCTTCTTCTCCATGACGGGCTCTCTGCCTCTCGGAGGTGTGGGTGAATGAGGAAGCATGTTGCCCGTCGCGAGGGTCGGTTTCATTCACATTCTGGGCATGTTCCGGCACGTTGGTCGTTCGGATCGGTTCGCCGTTCTGAACGTGCCCTTCTGGAGGAACATGGTCAACATTCTGGACCTGTTGTAGGACCTGCAGCAGCTGGGTGTCCTGGGTTTCATGCCCGGACCTTTGTCGCCGACGACTTCCCCGACGATGATTAGCTAGCTCGCGGGAGGATTCCTCGATCAGCTCTTGAAGGAGGAAAGGGTCAGCGCTTGGGATGTTGTTGTTGTCAGCCATGACGATTGGTGATGGTTAGCTTTGATCTTTGTTCTTTAAAGATGGGGAAGCAAGTTTCCCACAGACGGCGCCACTGATCGTACCTGACCAGAAGGATCGTCGTAGGCTGCTCGGACTAGATCTTCTAGGAAGGAGAGAGGGGGGGTGTACCTGCAAGGTACTCCGATGCCAAAGTGAGAAGACGAGCAAGGGAGTGCAAGTACTAGCTAAAGGTTAGAAAGAAGTGAATACCTGACCCTCTAGTAAAAGAGGGTATATATAGCCCCCAGCGCTGGGCCATGATCTCGCTATTGGGTTGGATTCCCAAGCCCAACTAGGAGACTGCCAGGTTTCCTGAGCGGAAATATCGGAGGTGCGCGTACGCCCTCTGTCCTGGTTAACCGCTCCGAAGTCCAAGGGAAGACGCGGTCTTTTAGGAGCCACGTGGGATCCGGGATACTCGGAGGGTTGGATATGACGCCGAGCAAGATCTCCGGGACGAGTAGGGTGTTAGTGCCGAGCAAGGCGTGCTGGGGAGGCACTGAACTATTCATGGACCTCTAAGGCTTATTGGGCCGGAAGCGGTGTTGGGCCTATCTTGGCCCAGTCCAGAACAATAATAAAATTAAATCAAATTTCTTTTTTACTTAACCGTGCCATTTTACCAATTCTCAAATTCAGAGCTTCCAAGACTAGAAAAATCTATTTCTCTTGTTGAAGGCATCAATGACATATTCATTTGTTACAGATATTGCATCTTTTTCTACAAAGGATTGTTCATCACCATTATAAATCCTATCAATTTCAGAATCTGGAATGAAGAAATTATTAACATCAAATTCTTCTTCCTCTTCCTTCAAATCATCGTTTGCACTAACATGTGTATTGGAGAGTAGTCCTTCACTCAATTGTGCAACCCTTATTGCATCCATTGAATTTATATTCAAATTTGTATTAGTCGGAGTATTGTTAATATCACGGGGAATGTTATCTAAAGGAGACGCATTCATCATAATTTCAATATTATTTTCATTATTGTAAAAATTATAACGAACATTAGCAACATCATTTAGAATTCTCGCTATCGTAGAAACGCCATACAAACAATGAGCACTGTGAAACATTATTGGTTTATCGGCCGGAAAATTTGGAGCGAAACACTCTCTTAAACACTTTCTCCATTGATATTCGCAAGCTGCACAAGCCTTGTTTGATTTGATAGTATCCATTGTTAAGAAGGTGCAGATGAGTTTTGAAAAGTGAAAAGAAGATAGTTTATGGTGATAAGGGTTTAGTTAGGTTAATAATTTGAGACTACCAACCATGTTATTTATAATGATAAGATATTTAAATAATTTGTAACAAACTCTCATAAATTTTCTCCCTGATAAGCATTATCTTTAAAATATTTAAAATGCAGCCAAAGGTTTGTCTTTTTCTGTTTTTTAAGCTATTAATTATTTAAGAGTTTAAAGGTAGTATACTGATAGTGTAAATTAACTTTACGCATACAACCAATCAAAATTCTTACATTTGCTATATTATATTAGTTTTTAAAATTAAAATTATATTTTAATTGAATAGTGGTGCATATCTCTTTTTCTCATTATTTAATAATGATTTGTTTTTTTTTTGTTTTTGTTTTTAAGCCAAATTTTCTCCCTGATAAACATTAATTAAAATATTTAATTTTTTATTTGTATATTATGACTTTATATTCTTAAAAGGACATATCAAAAATAAAATTGTGAGAGACCTTAAAAATAATAACCGAACATTATTTATCTAGAGTCAAACCACTCTAAGGAATGACTAGTCTGTAAGGGGTTAATTCTCTAACAAATTTTTCTATAGGTCATTAGAACGTGTGTAACGTAGAAAAAAAATGTCAATCAACATGAGAGAGATATTTAATTAAAAAATATTTTTATATATTTTTAAAAATATTATTGTAATTTGTTTTTAAAGAAATAAACATTTTTTATTTAAAAAAGAAGATAACTATTTGGTTTGTTTTTGGATATGGTTGTCCAAAATATTTAGGACCGGCCCAATCAAAATAGATATTTCGTTCTAATTTAGAAAATGAGTCTAACTTTTTTTTAAAAATATACAACTATTATAATTAAAAATAATGTATCAAAAATAGAATTATATATTAATAAAAAATTATTAAATATAAATATTAGTCAAGCTTCACAGATGGATACACACTACAAAAAAGATGCTCTGCATCGACGTGGATAGCACGTCGCAACATGCAACATCACGTGGCAACAAAAAAATAGCGACGTGGGATAACACGTCGCATGAGCTAAAGTGGCAACCATGTAGCGACGTGGAGACCACGTCAGAAAGTAGCGACGTAACTCCCACGTCGCAATGGGAAACAGCTACTTGCATACACAGTAGGTGTGGCAGGTGTGGAAAAGTGTGAAGTTGACCAATGTAGCGACGTGGTTTCCACATCGCTACATTAAATGCTATTTTTTTTTTAAAAAAAATTAATCACGCAGGATTTGATTGATTTTATTGGTTTTATATAATTAATTAATATATAATAAAATATATATAATAAAATATATATAATAAAATTTATATATAATAAAACTTATATAATAAAATCTATAAAATAAAATTTATATAATAAAATCTATAAAATATAATTTATATAATAAAATTTATATAATAAAATTTTGAAAAATAAATTCATATAATAAACTTTATATAATAAATTCAATTAAATAAAACTAAAAATTTAAAACTAATATTTTAATGAATTAAAATGTAGAATAATTTACATAAAAATAACTTAAAAACAAATAAAATACAAAATGTTTTTAAGAGGCATCATTCGGAAAATAATTATCCGGATTAAAATCATTAGTCACTTCGTCATCCTCCGGCTCTTGAGGAGGAGCATTACTGTAATTTCCACCTTTATGCATAAACCGTCTCATCTGCTCCTCCATCTCAGCTTGCTTCTTCATAATGCCCTCTATCTGCCGCGCATGCTGCTCCTTCATATCAGACTGCTTCTTCCGCATCATCTCCATTTGGGCCTCATTTCCGCGTCTCACCAATTGCCTTATTAATTCAGTTTGTTCCTGTATCAGATTTGGTTGACACGATCCACCCTCTCCATCCTGAACTCTTCGAAACAGATTGCGGTCACCACGTCTATAGCTGGACGCCAAATTTCGAGCCCCAAAAAAACAACCATTAGACCCTTTTTCTTTAATAACCTCACACCAAATATAGTGATCAACGTCCGCGTTAAGCGGCTCTCCCTCTGCTGGCATGAATTGAGGATTATTTTTCAGAAAAATGGCAAGCAGTCTATCATATTCTTCCTGCACACATAATCAATAAAAAAAATTTAAGTTAAATATTTAAATGCATATTTAATGATACTAAATAAATATGTACATACTATAAATTAAAATATATTAAAAAGTTGTCACGTAATTTTCACGCCACAACTTATGATTTGCCACATGATTTTCACGTGACAATTTATCAATTGCCACATGAAATTCACATCACAAATTTTGTATTAATTTAAAAAAAATTAACAACGTAAATTTCACTTACAAAATACATCTTCGTGCGCTCGTCGAAAACACCTCCCGATCTCCTTGTCCGGGTCCTCAAAATCAGCTCAGGCATCAATGGTCTTTTCCCCAACTCCTTAGCCTAAATAATATAATTAAAAATAATTAGTAAAATATATTATGAATAAAGATGTAACTTAAAATTTTTATCAATCGTCGGGCATGCTCGGCGGTGCTAATACTTCCAACTGTGTTGACACAACCGCCCTTTTCAGATGCCCTCATCTTAAAAGTTTCTGATTTAGCCCGGAATTCTGGAGTCCTCCAATATATTACAAGCTCCTGAAAAACCTCCTCGCCTATCCAGCTAGGACGGATGCCGTGAAGCTCATAATTCTCCCTTACTCGCCGCAGCATATCAGACATTCTTTTAGAGCATCTGATATTGAAAACTTTCTGAACGGATTTTTCACTCAATGGATCTCACACACATTTCTCATGCAATAATGTTTTGTATGACATTAAAATAAAATGTTAAGTAATTATAATGAGAATTTCATTTAAATAACCATAACTAAAAAAATAAATTAAATGCACAACTTAAATAAATACCAATACCTTAAACATTCTAAATCATTCATCTTTATTTTCGACGTCCCCATAGCTCTTAAAAGCTGATTTATACATCTGCTGAATTATATAGTTAACAATCCTAGCAGCAGTCCGACTCGGCGTAAAACTGAAACAAAAAATGAAAATGTTAGATATAAATTTATACAAAAAATGAAAATGTATACATATATACTATAAAAGTTTTTAAATAGGAAACTTACTTGCTTCCTTTGGGATGAATCCAAAATCTACCGTCAACGACATGAATCTCATCGGGGTCATCCCTCCCACGAAGATCAGCTCCATCTATCTCATCAACTGCCTCATCAACCTCACGGGCTGGTACATGTGTGGGATGTGGGGTGCGTGAGCCTCCAACCTGTGTGGGGCGTGGACTAGGAGATCGTCTAGCCTGTGTCGGACGTTGACGGGGAGATCGTCCAGTCTGTGTGGGGAGTGGACTAGGAGAACGTCCAGCCTGTGTCGGACGTGTACTGCTGGATCCTCCCGCTTGCTGGAAGGATGAAGTCATCTGCATGGGATATGAAAAACCAGATCCTCTAGTCTGCTGGAAGGATGAAGGCATACCAGTATGGGCGAATGGAAAGCTGGGCGGGGGCACACTAGTATGTGTGAATGGAAAGCTAGGTCCTCCCGCCTACTAGAAGGACGAGGGCACACCAGGATGCTGGAAGGATGGCGGTACCGCTGAGTACTGGAAAGATGCAGGTACCCCAGACGGGAATGTGTGGGAGGAGAGTAATGGGGTAAAAGCCTGAGTACTGGCTAAAGACATAGGATCAACACTCTGAGGGCGGGGAGACACGGCCATGTGAGGCGTGTCACATACTACTACCCTCGGATGTTGGGACTTCTTACCACTATCTTTACTCTTAGGTGGCATTTTACATATTTTATTATTCATCAACAAAGATAATAAATTCATTAAGATCAATATATATTCATTAACAAATAAATAGATATTCATTAACACATAAATATATATTTAATAGATATCCATTAACACATAAATAGACATTAATTAACACATAAATAAATATTCATTAACACATAAATATACATTCAATGTTTAGTTATTATTCATCTTCGCTACCCACATCATTCTCTTCGTCGTTCTCTTCGTCATTCTCTTCATTGTTGTCATCAGATTCAAACTCTTCATCATTCTCTTCATCCACATTATTTTCAACCAACAATACAGATGCATCAACTTGATGTCCCTCAGCAGTTGTATCAGACAAACTTGTAATGTCTTCAGCTGCAACCATTTTATTAATTTGATCAACATCATCAACTTGATAGGCAACATCTTCTACTTGATCGCCATTTTCAATATGACCTTGCGGTTTTGTTTTTATTACAACACACCATCCTCTTTTACGTGTCACAAATGAAGGATAAGGTACATAATAAACTTGCCTAACAATATTTGACATTATGAAAGGATCATACTCTTTGTATTTCTGGTTCATTTGAATCTCAACAGTACCGTATGACTTGTCTATTTTCGTGCCTCTACTTGGATCATACCATTCACAATAAAATAAGACAACTTTATTTTCTGAATCCAAGTAATGGTATAGCAACTCGTAGATATTTTTAATAACTTTATAAAAGTCATCTTCACCACCATCTGTAACTCCTTTTACAAATACACCACTGTTTATGGTTTTTTTCCCTTCGGTCCATGCCTCAGTGTGAAACTTATATCCGTTCACGAAGTATGTGTGCCAATCATTTGCGCTTTGGATAGGGCCTTCTGCCAAGTTTCTCAAATGGAGTATTTCTGGAGTTGGTGGAAACACGGTAGACAATCTTTTCTTGAACCATAAGGGAAATTGAGCATGAATGACGCCGGATGTTGACTATACACCGTTACTATGAAAATAGGCATTGTTAAATTCCCTACAAAATATACACCATAAGTTAAATAAGTTTGGTATACAGACATTGTCAACAAAGGTACAAAAAATTGGGTAAACTTACTCAAGGTATTGTTTAACTTCAACGCAGTTGATCAAGACATGGACATGTGCGGATTGCATTTCTTTCTAGGTCAACCAATGCACACTCTTCTTTCCAGAAGGTCGACCTGGAAGACCGAATACTGATAAGGTGAATTGACTCCTCTGGTTGACATTTACCGGATTTTGTATGGTTCTTGGAGTTAACATCAAGTGATTGAAATAATGACTGCAAAAATGTGATGTTTCTCGATGCAGGTAATGTGCACATATAGAACCTTCAACTCTTGCTTTATTCTTCACCGATCGCTTTGAATCACCCATGAACCTTTCAAACGGATACATCCACCTATATTGAACTGGTCCACCAAGAAAAGCTTCATATGCAAGATGCACAAGTAAATGTTCCATGGAGTCAAAGAAACCAGGCGGAAATACTTGTTCCAACTTACAAATAATGATTGCAATGTTTTGGTCCAACTTCATGATGTCTTCCACTTTTAAAGCTGACGCACAAATATCTCTAAAAAACTGACTAATTTCAGTTAGTGGATCAAGAACATGTTTGGGTAGCGAGCCAAATGCAATTGGTAACAATTGTTCCATAAAAATGTGACAATCGTGACTTTTCATTCCATGCAACTTCCCAGTGTTAGGGTCAGCACACCTTGATAAATTTGATGAATACCCATCGGGCATTCTCAAATCTTGTAGCCATCGACATACAACTTTAGCTTCTTGGGAAGTCAGAGTGAAACAAGCCTTGGGTTTTAATAACTTTCCATTCAGTAGAGGCTTCAACTCCAACTCTCTTCTGTTACACCATTTTTCCATGTCTTGTATGACCTTTTCATTATCTTTTGTTTTGCCTTTCACATCCATCACTGTGTTAAATACATTATCAAAAAAATTCTTCTCAATATGCATAACATCTAAATTATGGCGCAACAAGTTATCTTTCCAATACGGGAGGTCCCAAAATATACTTCTTTTTGTCCAATTGTGCGTGACTCCGTATCCTTCAATTCGGCATTCTTTGCCAGTATCTGTAAATTTTGGTAGCTCACTAACTTTTTCCCATATATCCCATGGTGACAATTGAGGCGGAGGCAAATCTTTCACTCGTACATCTTTTTTAAAGTTTGTCATGTTTCTTCTATAGGAGTGATTTCGTGGTAGGAATCTGCGGTGACAGTCAAACCACGAGCTTTTCCCACCTTTATCCAACGTGAACCCTTTGTTGTTTTCCATGCAATGCGGACAACCCATTTTTCCATGCGTACCCCAACCAGACAACATGCCATATGCTGGAAAGTCGTTGATGGTCCACATCAATGAAGCTCGCATTGTAAAGTTTTCTTTACGTGATATATCATAAGTCCATTCTCCAATCCACAATCTCTTCAAATCATCAATTAAAGGTTGTAAATACACATTAGTTCCTGCTTTTGGACTCGAAGGTCCTGGAATGATGCACGTCAAAAACATGTATGGTTTTTTCATGCACATCTCAGGAGGTAGGTTGTAAGGGGTTACAATAACTGGCCAACAAGAATACATACTTCCCGACGCTTGAACATAAGGAGTAAAACCATCTGAGCATAATCCAAGCCTGACATTTCTAGGTTCTGCGGCAAAATCAGGATGTATTCGATCAAAATGCTTCCATGCCTCGCCATCAGATGGATGCCGCATAGTGCCTGGACTTGTGTTATTTGTTTGATTCCATGTCATTTGACTTGCACTGTGCATTGAAGCAAACATTCTTTTTAACCTTGGTATTATCGGAAGATAAAACATGGACTTTACTGCTACACGGTCTTGATTAGTGTTAACGGCTCTACTGGGAATTTTATATCTTGGACTCATACAAAACTTACATTCCTCCAACAACCCATCTTGAGTACCAAACTCATTGTCGTAAAACAACATACAACCATTAATGCAACAATCAATCTTTCTTACTCTTAAGCCCAACTTCGACACCAACTTCTTTGCTTCATAAAATCTTGTAGGCAAGTTGTCTTTCATTGCAGTTGAGTCCAACATCATTTTTACGAAGAATTCCAAACACTGATCAGGAACATTCCAATTTGCCTTGGCGGCCAACAATCTCACACACATTGATAACTTTGAGTCAGACGATCCATCAAACAACGGCGTATTCATCTCATTCAACAACTGATAAAATTTTTGCGCTTCCTCATTCGGCAACTCTTCCCCACCAAAATCTTCAGGTTCATCATAGGCCACGTTCACACCAAAAGCATCCTCAACCATGTCACCAATCAGATTAAAGTTTTCCTCATATTCCACAGGCGGCCGACTACTTGAAGCATGCGAGTTGCTAGTCTCTGGTACGTTACTAGGCAGTTCTTCACCGTTAAATGTCCAAACCCAATAATTTGCAATGAAACCCCTTCTATGCAAATGAGCTGTTATTTCCTGTGGGTCACTAATTATTGGTCTACATTCACATTTAAGACAGGGACACCTAACTCCTCCTTCGGTTCGACAGAATTCCTGAGCAAACGCCCAACTGATAAACCCTTCAACTCCTACTATAAAATTGAGTTTAAGTCCCATTCTTCCTAGAAATGTTCTATCGTACATCCAACTACGATAATACCGATAATATTCCATACTGCACATTTATACAATCATTGTCATTTTGAGTTAGAATATTAATCAACTTAATATTATTCTTAGACGTATACTAGTTAATATTTACTATTCTTAAAAATATTATTTAATAACAATACTACTAATATTTTTAACTACACACGCTATATTGAACATATTTAACCATAAAGTAATTATTTTTTTAACTACACATTTTAAACTACATATATTGGAAATATTATTTAATAAAAATACTACTATTATGTTTTTGTTACATATATAGGAATAAAAATAAAAAATAAGAAATAAGAAATATTACTATTATATTTGAAAATACACACACACACACACACACACACACACACACACACACACACACACACACACACACACACACACACACACACACACACACACACACACACACACACACACACACACACACACACACACACACACACACACACACACACACACACACACACACACACACACACACACACACACACACACACACACACACACACACACACACACACACACACACACACACACACACACACACACACACACACACACACACACACACACACACACACACACACACACACACACACACACACACACACACACACACACACACACACACACACACACACACACACACACACACACACACACACACACACACACACACACACACACACACACACACACACACACACACACACACACACACACACACACACACACACACACACACACACACACACACACACACACACACACACACACACACACACACACACACACACACACACACACACACACACACACACACACACACACACACACACACACACACACACACACACACACACACACACACACACACACACACACACACACACACACACACACACACACACACACACACACACACACACACACACACACACACACACACACACACACACACACACACACACACACACACACACACACACACACACACACACACACACACACACACACACACACACACACACACACACACACACACACACACACACACACACACACACACACACACACACACACAGATATATATATATATATATAATTCTTTTAAAAATATATAAATATAATATATATTCTGTTTTTTTTTAAATATAGTATAATATTACTCATTATAATAAATAATATATATAATAAAAATTAAAAATGAAAACTTTATAATATATAACTATTATATTAGTTTTGAATATATAAAATTTGTTTAAGTTATAATAATCTATTTTTTAAAGTGAGAACTTTATAATATATATCTATATTATATTCTTAAAAATGAAAACTTTATAATATATACTATTATATTCTTTTTAAAATTATATTAATATTTATAATAATCTATTTTATATATTGTAAAATATTAAACAAAAAATTCGTTTTAATAATAATAATATATAATAATTTTAATAATAGTTTTAATATATCAATTTTTTTCTAATAGTTTTAAAAATATTAATAAAAAATATATTTAATTTTCGTTTTTATTTTGTTTACTATATTCTATTTTATTTTTTAAGATTTTATAAATAATTATTAAATTTATAATTTCGTTATAATTTCGTTATATAATTTCATTCTATAAATCTATTAATCTATACAAAAATCACATTATAAATCTATACCAAAAATGTATACCATAAATCTATACCAAAAATCATTATAAATCACATTAAAAATCTATTTGATTTACTTACCTCTTCTTCACTATACTCCTCCTTCTTCAGTCTACTCCACCTTCTTCAATCTACTAAATCTATACCAAAAAAAATCAAAACTTAAAAACAGAATATAGAATGAAATTATAAGATAATGCTGATGCAACCTTAATTACCTTTGATAAAAGAAAAATATTTGGATTGACTTAGTATTGCAGTTGGATTTTGGGAGAGAAGGTTTGAATGTCTGGTTTTGGGAGAGAAGCTTCGTCTGAAACGAAAATGGGTTTCTTTTTGATGAATGGTGTGGTGGAGTGAAGTGAATTGCTTTCATTAATACACAATGTAGGAACGTTAATTGAACCTCGCTATTTGCCACGTGCTAAACACGTCGCAACAAGCAAACGGTAATATTTAATTAATGTCTCTGCCATAAATGCTGTCACCTAGTCATTTCAGTGGAACGTTGTAATTTCGTTTTAAATGTTGCGACGTGTTTGTAACATCACAACTGAATTTTTTAAAATTTGAATCTTCCCTCCATGTGAACGTTATAGTTTTTTAAATTTTAATTTATACATTTAATTTATACATTTAATTTATACATTTAATGTAGCGACGTCGCAACTTTATTCACGTAACCCAACGTCTGACTCCTCATTACTTTATGTTTATAAAGTTAATTAGAATTTAAAAATATGTTGCGACGTGGTTGTCACGTCGTTACAGGCAATAATTACCCACGTGACTTCCACGTCGCTAATTTATGTCGCTGGGGACAGGATTTCTTGTAGTGACAGTTGATTGTTTGCCATATATGTAATGATTTGAAAATGCACGAAGTCGCATTAAAAAATATTAGTGTTAGATAATATATTGCACAAAGAAAAATACTTGCGTGAAGTATTTAAAAAATGGCAATTGCTAATTGTCCAACAGTTTGTTTTGACTTTTTTAAAAATAATTTTTATAGTGTTACAATTTTGTGAAAATAAATTTTACAAAGAAATTTTTTATAAAAATTTCAAATGGAAATTTTGTTTGAATAGTTATTTTTAAAATGTGATTTTAGATATTTCATTTATTTATGAAAAAAATTTGAATATCAAAATTTTAAAACATCACTTAATTATGAAGCTATTTCAAATAGATTTTCATAAAAATCATTTTTGAAATACAACTTTTTGAAAAAATTGTGATTGTGACTAAGTTTTGGTCTTTAATAAGTTATAGGATGTCAAAATTAGTTTTTCATTTAGAAAAAACGAATATAAAAAAACTTGTAATATTTTAAAAAACAGTTTTGGAAAATCTATTTTAAAAAATACAAAAAAAAAATCAATTATTTTAAAGTTGAAACAAACTAATCAAAATTCCCTATTTACTATTATCTCATTTATTTTTATAAGAGACAAGTCATTTTTAAATTTATTAATAATCAATGTATCTAGTCTATAAACAAACCAAATAAATTCAAATAAAATAAAATTAGAAACACATTGAATTAAAATTGAAATAGATACAACAATGTCTAAGCATATGCCTTCTTGTGTGACTTTCTCGATAGCCTACAGCGCACTTTCTCTTCCATGTCCTTTAGAAATATCACTAAAAAATTGCTGGACACTAGCATGATTTGTTCAAGGAAAATGTAGCTAATGAAATGCTAATAACCTACGTCTTTGTAAAACAAAACTATTGAAGTCTTAATTAACTCAAATGTTAATTCCTTATTCAAGCTACAAAAAAAAAGTGAAGCAACTCTAAAATCATAAGAGACAAAAAGCAACAAAAATACCATAACTGAGGCTACAAAATAAGGTTTGAGAATCGCAACCACAAGATCTAAGACGTACAACCAAGGTTTTTACATGTTTATGTGCCACAACCTATCATAATTGAGGCTACAGAAAACCCCATTTGATACCGATTCTTCAAAATAATAATGGTTGTTTCTGCAATTTAAAACCTCATGGTTGATTGATTTATCTCTCATAGTCCGAAGATAACATTTTCTAAATGAGAAGAACTGAGATAATAAAGTTCCCCATGTTACGACCAATCTACTTCAAGTGCTTGAAAACACCTTTAAAAAGGAAGAACGTAGATATATGTGTTTGCAGGTATAGTTACCTACGAGATAATTTTTGGTGGTTTTAATGCTTACAGTTATCTAGACCTAATTTTTGATAGAGTCATTGAAGATCTCTGATCAAGTAACCTCTAGTGATAGCATCTATCAAAGAAGCCATATCAGGTCTCATTAAATAGAAGAAGTTAAGTCTCAAATGAAGTATTGAGTCTAAGATAAATCTAACAAGAGATCTTAAAACACATGAAAACCGAATTGTATAATTGATTTAACATCTAGAAACTCTTTAGAAACACATTAAAGTTTTTGTTGTTCCTTTGTTTGTGCTAGTGTTGTTTCAGGTACCTTTTTATTTAATTTGTCTAATTATTTTTTTAAGCAACAAATATATTGAAACGAGTATAAGGGATATTCAACTCGATTATAAAGGGAAACCAATTTACAACAACACCTATAAGGGGTTAACCATTCAAGTAATTACAGACAAGTTAAACCGACCCGAATAACCGACATAAATCCGATCACATTCCAATGATTTTGCCAAAAAAACTCTCTCCCGAGTCCCCTTCACCCCTCCATTGAACAAAATATTGTTTCTTACTAACCAAATAGCCCGTACAACAGACAACCAAATAATTACACTACAAAGATTATTTCTATCCTGCCTACTTATGACAAAATAAAACCATAAAATATAATTAGAGAAGGAAGAAACAGTAGGATACAAATTTATCCCTACACATTCCATAATGGACTTCCAAACTTCCACTACAACACAACAAGATGAAAAGAGATGAATGTGTGTTTCTTCTAGGCTCAAACATAAGGGACAGATAAGATTAAGTGCATCTAGTAAAACTCCTCTCTTAGCTAACTCATACCATGTTTGGAGTCTATTATGAAGCATCATCCAACCAAAAATTTGAATATTTGACGGCACCTTTGATTTCCAAACGAGCTTCAGAGCTTCCAACGTTCCAGCACTTGAGACAGAGACTTAATCCAGCCTACTGGATAACCTTTCGAAGGCCAATTTAACTGAAAACCTGTTGCTGAAGGCCAACAAACAAACTCATCTTGTAACAATGGGTTAGGCGATGTATGTTGCAACATGGTATGCAAGTTGGCACATGCTTCAGCCTCCAAATCTATCAAAGAAACAAAGTTGTCGCGGAATAACCAAACCTATGAATTATGGTCCTGAAATCCTGCTTCTGAAATCCTCACCATCGGTTCCTGCAATGCCTCTAATACACGGAGTAAATTGGTTGCGCAATGCTTCGTTACCTATCCAACGATCCCTCCAAAAATCAATATCGACACCATTGCCAAACTTGCACGACAAGTACATACGAAACCAATTGGCTTCGGCTCCCCAAAGGCCTACCAGAATATATAAGTCCCTCAACCACAATGAATGATTTGAGTTAACGCTAGAAGAATCGTCGGCCCAGATTGCTAACTCTATGTCTCCATATTTAAAAGTTAAAATGTTATGCCATAAAGATCCCCAACGCTCGAAGCCGCGGAACAACGCTTTTATCGTCCCCAAATTCTCCCAAGTAGACTGCCCTAAAAATTCGTATCATCCGGGAATTGGAGGAACTCAACCTGAATAGTATCTGCGAATTCGAAGATGACTATCTTGTGAATCTATTTATTGATTTAATTTAATTTATTTTTTATTTTTTTATTTGTTTAAACTATAATGGATCATTTTATTTTGTAATATTAATTTTATATATACTATATGTTATATATTATATAAAATTTATTATTTATTAATATATTTATAATCTTAATAAAAAGTATTGGTAGTGGAGGAAGGTTAAGATTGAGATATTGTAGAAGTGAAGACTAAGTGACCGATTTGCTGATCAAATGAGTCACAATTAAAGTGTTCAAGATATTGAAGAAGAACATAGCCATGGAAGCCTTTGAGCTCTAGAATTAAGGTGGTGTGTTGTGAAAAATCATTAATTCAAATGTTGTAATCAGTTATTACGTTTTGATAACCTGTTACATAGTGTAGTTTTTTTGGTTGTTAGAACAGGTGTAACCCATGTAATTGGTTGTTGAAACCGATTACCACTGAATTGAATTTAATTGTTGAAATAGATGTAATCGTTTACATGTTCGCAATCGTTTACATGTTCGCAGTAACCGGTTACATGCACTTAGTGACAAATTTTTTGTTATTTCAGTTTTATTATTTGTGTCTCAATCAATTATAATTTGTATAAATATCTAAGGGTATCTCAATTCTCACCCTCACTCTATTTAATTCTCTCTCCATACTCAATTTTCATTAATATATTAATAGTGTTAAACCTAAAAAAATAAGATAAATTCTTTGGTACCCATAAGTTTAAATTGGGTACTAGTACCTTTAGTACAAATTGTATTTAAATTTTAATTAATTTTAAAATAAAATAAAATATAAAAATGATGTGGCATTAAATTTTATTATTTAATTGGTCGAGGGTACGGATACCCAACTAAACTCAAGGGTACCGGAGTGTTCACCAAAAAATAATGGATGCTAAAAACAATGATGAAAGCGAGATAAAATATTCATCCGCAAAAAAAGTTCAAATACGGTAAATAAAACTCAAATAATAAAAAACTATATCAAGCTAGTGTAAATGTATCAATACAGAATGGCAAAGCCATATAATAAAACTTAGTTACAAAAAAATTAAATAAAATTTCTTTTCTACTAAAACATGTCATTGTGCAAAACTCAAATTCATAGCTTCCAAAACTGAAATTCTTTTCCATCCACAAGAAAATTGCTTTGTTTTTTTTCTTTTCTTGCATAGAGAATTTTATACATAAAAGAGAAAAACGATATTTTTCTTCAACATATTTGTCTTCAACCATGCATCAATTCAGTCGACTTTGTATTTCACCTCTCTACTAATCTGCATTAGTGAAATTTATACATAAGAGAAAAAAAATTACTTAACTTCTAAAAAAGAGAAATAAAATATTATACTAATTACCTTTGAGATGAATATTTTTCTACAAAGGCTTGTTCATCACCATTTAAAATCCTATCAATTTCAGAGTCTGGAATTAAGTAATCTTCGTCATTAAATTTTTTTTCGATTTCCTTCAACCATTCTTCTGTACTAATATCAACACCACCACCAAGATCAGATTCTCTATTATTGAAGACTCCTTCACTCAACTGCGCAAACCTTGATGCATCCATTGAATTTATATTCCAATTTGTATTAGTTGGAGTATTGTTAACATCACGAGGAATGATATCACTCCAATGAGAAGGAGATGCATTCATCATAGTTTCTATATTATTTTCATTATTGTTATAATAATTAGTAACATTCCCAACATTGTTAAATATTGGAATATTTGAAATATCAGAATTAGTAGAAGCTCTAAGAGAATGATCATTTGAAAAATACGGTTGGAGATTTGGATTTTCAGAACTAATAGAATCTCTCAAAGAATGATCTATCGAAAAATGTGGTTGAAGATTTGGATTTTGAAAACTTGTAGAAGGTAACGAAGAGGAAAGATTTTGTGATTGTAAATGATTTACTTTACAATAATCTAGAACCTTTTTTACTTGATTTAACTCTTCAAGAGCCTCGCTTAGCTTATCACAATAATCCTTAATAACATCAACACATCCGCCAATTGGATATATTTTACGAACATTTGACTCATAAATTAAGGTTCTCATTGCCAAATCTCTCTTCTCTTTTGGAAGTTCATTTAGAATTCTCACCATGTTAGAAACACCATACAAACTATGAGCATTGTGAAACATTTTTGGTTTATTGGCAGGAAAATAAGGAGCTAAAAGACAATCCTTTAAACACTTTTTCCTTTGATGTGTGCAGGCTGCACAAGCCTTGTTTGATTTGATAGTATTCATTGATAAGGAGCAAAGGAGTTTTGAAAAAAAACTAAGAGGGAAAGAAGATGGTTTATGGTGATAATGATTTAATTTTGTCAATAATTTGGCCCTACCAACCCTACTATTTATAATGATAAGATATTTAAATAATTAATAACAAACTCTCATAAATTTTCTCACATTATCTTAAAATGTTTCAAATGCAGTCAAAGTTTGTTTTTTTGTTTGCTTTTTTTAAGGTATTAATTATTTAATAATGATATTTTTATTTTTTTTGCAACATTAACGGGGGAGTCTATATACTTTAATTTTAAGGTGTTTTTATTAATTAAAATATTTAATTTTTTTATCTGTTTATTATGACTGTTTTTAAAAGGGCAACTAATATTGTGAGAATGCTTAAAAATAACTATATGAAATACAGATCACTAGTCATTTACACATGTAACAACTTTATTAGGAAGAGGAGAACATTTTTAATAAAAAAAATAATTAATTAAATTAATTTATAATTAAATATGAGAGGGAGAGAGAGAGAGAGAGAGAGAGAGAGAGAGAGAGAGAGAGAGAGAGAGAGAGAGAGAGAGAGAGAGAGAGAGAGAGAGAGAGAGAGAGAGAGAGAGAGAGAGAGAGAGAGAGAGAGAGAGAGAGAGAAATATTTTAATTAATTTATTCTTTATTTAATTAACTATAATAATTTTTTATTGAATTAATTTATTATTTAATACAAGTTTTGGACGGGAAATTTTTATAAAATAACTTTTAAAATTATAATTTTATAAGATATAATGATATATATTTTGAAATATAATTAATATTATTTATTTTACATTTAAATATATTTTTCGTCTCTAAAAATATACTATATTTTGATTTTAAGTCTTGTAATTTTGTTTTAGTTTTTATTTTTTTCGAAAATATATTTTTTTGTTTTTAGTCTTTTGCACTAAAAAAACTATTTTTTTATTGACATTTTTTTAAAATAATGTCAAAATCCGGACTGAATCGAATTAGTTTTGGGGGAAGTTTGTGAGGTGTTAATGCTAGAACTTAGGTTAGTTAGTTAGAGATTTTTATTATATAGTTTTAGATCTGTTAATTGTTAGTTTGCAGCTTGATTTTTCGTTTTCAATTAATCAAGAGAAAACCGTGAGCTTTTTGTTTGGATGAAATTTGTGCGTTTGTTTGGTTCCATATATGTGTGAATCGTATTGTGAAAGTGTATGTCTGACGGGATGAAATCTAATATTGAATGTTGGCATGATGATGATGTTAGTTGTATGTGGTTGCTTATGCTATGGTTGAATGGCACTATGGGCAGGTCATGTTGAAAATGATCATTGGTGTTAGTTTTTGTGGGTTATGCACGTTTTGGCATCTGGCTTTGTGATGATCAGTTTGGGTGCACCTTGATATTCCTATGCTAAACTGGTATAACTTTGCAGGTTTGGTCATGAGAAATCAATGAGGTATCATGGCATGTCTTTGGATGCTCGCCATTTATGCGAATGTTCAAGTATATTTTTGTGTCATCTGATAACACTGAATTGCACTATGTTTTTGACTCGAATATCACATGTTTTCAGTAGTTTTTATTGTTGTTTTCTTGTATTATGCTTGTGTTTGCTTTGTTTTTAGGTTTTGTATCCATTTGGAACTTTGTTTGAAGAAACGAGCGAAAAAGCCAGAGAAACAGAGATTTTCAGTCATTTTGTACACATGGCGTCCAGCTCAGCGTCCGCTGAAGGGAACATGGTGACATGACCAGTTTCCACCAGAGGGGTTACTACCACGTTCCCACGATCTCCAAGTAGACCTGCTCCGCGGCCGCTGACCCCCCTCCATGAGCGCGGTCTTTGCAAAATGATTCCCGCTCAAAAGGAGTTAAGGGGCAGGCTCGTCTTTACACGACTCCAGGAACTCCTATAAATAGTTTCGTTTTTCATTTCTTCAAACCATCCAAGCTTAGTTACTACTTAAGCCATATACCATCAGTATCTGTAAAGTGACAGTCCCTTCACATCGAAGATATGTTGTGGTGTAGATTAAGTCTGTAATCGGGTTTGGAGTACTTTGGTTGAAGTTCATTAGACCGCATTTACATTTCCGCATTTACTTTTCTTGTACCAGAACCAAAGACTCCTGTTGGAGCAGGTTGTTATTTAATTGCTTTTACTTTATTTACTTTCCTCGCTCTTATCATAGCCTACACATTTTATAGGCTCGCACTATTTACTTTTTTCGCTCTTATCATAGCCTACATATTTTATAGGCTCGCACTATTTACTTTCCTCGCTCTTATCATAGCCTACACGTTTTATAGGCTCGCATTTATTTCCATGTTTGGCTAATTTTATAAAGGTTAGAATGTAAGGATCGTTGTCACGATCGTGTTCCAAATGTTATAATAATAGGAATACTATTGGGGATGTTTTAACCTTTAATTCAAGTTTGTTGTGTTTAAATGTTTATGGGTAAGATCGAAAGTCGTCCATACTTAAGATTAAACTTGATTAGTTCTTAACCAAACAAAAAGGGCAAAAGCGTTTGTTTGGTTAATTAGGGATTTTTGACACATTTTTAGAAAACGATTTTGAAACTATTTTCGGACGCGTTTATGGGTTTGAAATCTGATTCTTGGCCAAAAGCCAAGAATCTCTTTAAGTTAAATTTTCTAAGTTAAAACCACTTTTCTACTAAGACAAGTAATTGATTTCTTAAAAATAGGTTTATTACTTTAACGCAATGCGCACTGTTCATATGTGACAAATGAACGGGTAGACTTAAAGTTCCCGTTAAATTGTTCCTTTCTATAAGTAGAAAATGTTGCCCCATAAGTAATTCTATCATATGTAATTGGAACGTTGTCTGATTTACGTGAATTACATTCGAACCTGTTGTTTTTATCTGCACTTTTAATATCTATTTATTTTCTTGCACTGCACTTATATCACATATTCTCATCTGCCTTAGATAAGCATCTTAACAATAGAGTTGATAGATTGACGATTTGGTCTCTGTGGTTCGATAATCTTATATATTACTTCGATAGGTTGTGCACTTGCAGTTTAATTTTAGACTCTATAAACAGACCCAGCATCATCTTGGCTCTTTCACTCCCCTGTTTAATTATCTTCTTCTTTGTTGCAGGTATGAAGTTTTTGTCATCTTAAAAATGAAAGATCATTGGGTGGTTGGTTCAATATATTATAAGTGCATGTTACTTTAAAACAAGTATTATTGATACTAATATATTAGCTTTACAATGGTGCCACTTTTATTTTGTTTCTAATATTTTAATTTTAATGAAATCTTATAGATCATTTGATTTCTTTTTTGCAGTCTGTCTTCAACTACCCGTAAAGGAGCTTCAAAATTCTTCAATGTATCTCATGCCTATTTTTCGGATTAATGTAAGAATAAATGATTTTAGAATGCACAAAATGCATACTATTTTACTATATTTATTTATTTATTTTAGATTGACCTTAATATTTTGTGAAAAAAATAAGGTTGAATTTTATAGTTATATCATGTAGAGAAACAATGACATTATCATGTTTAATGTTTTTTTTACTTGATTTCATATCCCACAAAAAATTGACGGCAGTACACCATATTCCACAAAAAGTTAACGACAGTACATTGGTTTTTATGATGGTGTTATATTATCATTGTAATTTGGAAGTCTTAATTGTTTGAAAACATAAAAATTGTGCAAAAAATTGATATTGAATTGATTGATTATTCTATTTTAAAAATATATTAATATATTAAAACAATAGTAATTTTACTATAAACAAAATTTATAAATTATAAATGTTTTTAAAATAAAACTTTTTTATTTAGAAAATATTGAACACGTGTCTCGAAGGGGTCTATGTACTGATTCATATAATTTTGAAAAAGCGAACAGACCGAATATATGTTTCCTCCAAATCAGAATCCTAGTATAGTTTCTCATGAACCCATTAGAGTTTTTATACTTTAATTCATTTGATCTTTTTCTCATCTTTTGATATTAAATATTTCACTTTGACATCCAACTTATAACTTATTGTCACAGTTTTGGAAATGTAATACCAACACAGTAGAGCAGTAGACTTAGAGAAAACTTTGTTAATAACATTCATCAAATATTTGTCCTGGTCGGTCACAATTACCTTGTGATAATAATTTTGGAGATTTCAACAAATTACGACACCTCCCTAAACATCAAATGACATTTTATTCATTCTAAAATATCATATAATAAAAGAATTTCTTTACCCACCTCCTAACTTTTTTGATCATCTCGGGTGAAATCCCCAAAATACCTCCTGGTTTGGAAATGCATTTCTAAAAACGTGTTTTTTTTTTAAAAAAAAGTGATTTCGGAAATGTACTTCCGAAAACGTGTTTTTTTTATGAAAAACACTGATTTCGGAAATGAACATCCGAAATAAAGTTATTTTCTAGAAAATTGGTGAATTCGGAAGTGCATCTCCGAATTCACCCCCTTTGGAAGAATTCGGAAATGTACTTCCGAAATAAGGTCTGGACAAAAGAAAAATAACAAACAACAACGATTCGATTTATTTAACGATTGAAGATTACATCGATCACGTTACATAAGATTAAAGTTACATATTGTTAAACACGGGTAGGTGAGGATGAGTCAACATTTTGATAGCGTCGGCCCTCGATCTTTGAAGTTTCGCGTCCAGCTCGATCGGACCCTTCGAAGAAAATCGGTCGAAAGTTGTCCACAAAACCGCTAAATCTTCGTCGTTCTTGATCTCAAAAGGTGTGAACTCAACGTCTTTGTCGTTGTTAAGCGATGGCGAGCGGTACTCGAGCTTGACAACTTTTCGATTTTCCGGATATTGCAATAGCGTGTTGAGCGACGTTAACAAGTCCGCAAACAAACGGCGTGTCGCGCGAGAAGCGGAATTGGAACGGCATCGGGTAGCCAGTGGTGAAGTAGACGAATGCTAGGTGGGGGTAGGTTTGTGTCATTTGTGTTTTGTGGTGTGAAGAGGATGAAGAAGAGTGTGTTGTATTTACATACTTATTGGAGCAATAATGGCCCAACAAACCTTATCCTGCATTCAGTGGTATTTTCAGAAATGAACTTCCGAAATTTGGCTGCAAACAAGTATATTTCGGAAGTTCATTTCCGAATCATGCAGAAACAGAGGTGAATTTTACATTTTGTGCTTTGCATTCTGTTTTGTGTTAACAATACCAAAAGCATACAAAATAGGCATAAATTAGGCAATGACAACATAAAATATACTTATATTATATATGTATTGAATCGGTCCGATTTTACATGGTAATTGATAATACATACAAAAACGGTCATTACAAACAAAAAACGGCCCGGTAAAAACTAAAATTCGCCGAACCAATTGGTGGCGCCTAAATCTAAAATAGGTATGTTCTTCGACCGCTCTCTATTTTGCTCACGCTCTTGGCTCGTCATTTCTTCAAACTCCGCCATTCTTGAAACGAAAGGATACGGCCAAGTCTCCGCCTTATTTGAATGATGTGCCGTCCATTGACAAGAAGTAGCCGGTATAGGACACCCCGGTCTCAGAAAAACTTGCACGAAGTGCCGCGATCGTAGATACCCGATGCATATGATGCGGCTCGACGCGTCCAATGGCGGTCGAGTATGAAGTGGAAAGAAAGTCTCACTTAGTCCAAATCTCGTCGAATCGACACACACCCGGTCATATGCACTTGCTATTAGATGACCCATATCGGGGAATGACATCCACTTCGAAACCGGAGCGATACCGATAAGTGATGGAACAAGTGAATCATGAATTTTCTCAAACTTTTCTTGATTTTCATATAGTCGGGCGTAGATGTCCCAGTGCGAAGTCAACTCCAAAAGAAGTTCCCATCGAATTAAAGTGTGATTTTCTTCCAATGGTTGATTACCTCATCCATGCGTATCGGTGAATTCAACTTATTTTTTTTGAAAGTATACAAGCACATGGAAGGTCGTATGTCTTTCTAATGGTACACCCACATTTAGAACTATCCGGACACGTGGTCTCCGCCCGCTTTGCCTCATGAAACATAAAATTCAAACCCGAACGAGAAATGTTGTAAATCAATTGGGAGAATAGAATTTATCCCTTAAACCGATGTTCCATAACCGCCTTGCTCCGACCGAACGATGTTTGAATTTCATTGTGTTGATTTTGGAGCATTTGGTTCACGGTGTCCCATCCCCGACACAAATCTCCCTTGCTATCACCCAACCACCTCTTCAAGACCGCATGTGCGGATTCAACTCAGTTAGTCGTGGTGCAACCAAGATGTGTTACTCGATCCTTCCAAGCGCACACAGCTTTTTCCTTTACTTTGTCAAGGATGGTGGATTCGACGTAATGACAAAAAGTCTTAATGGAAACGCACAAAGACCTAAAGTGTACCAATTTCTCGGTATACACCTCTTCGGAGTGTGCATCTAAAATCTCCCTCCATGCGGACATAATCATATCCACCAACGGCTTTGATAACTTTACCATTTTCATCCGACCTATCTTTTGTCCCAACCACGGGTTTGAACTTACTTCTCACGTTGCAAGTTATGTGATACCGGCAAAGTAATACGGTCGATGTCGGGAAGACGGTATCGACCGCATTCATCAAAGCATTATCCCGGTCAGTAACAATGATGTTTGGCATAATCTTTTGATCAACAAACAAAGACTTGCATATTCCCAAAGCCCATGTAAAGTTATCTTCTTTTTCACACTCCAAAAAATCACAATCTTCTCTTCGCGGGACAAACGACACGCCATTGGATGCCCGTGTAACTTGGCATCCAAGGCATTATTATGAATTCCACAAATGACGCTTAAACGCCACAAATCATCAACCATCCGAGTCGCGTGCAACTTAAACGGACACCCACACTTTCTCGATCCCGTGTCTTCGTGTTTTAACACCCGGTTTGTTTGTACATAACTCCCACCCCGCTCGCAATTCAAAAACAACGAAAGCTTTCCGCCTACTATTTCCATTGTCGGACCTTAAAATAACAATTCCAAATCCAAGTTTACTAGCTTCGTTACAAACCCAATCAATCAATTGTTCACGATTAGCGAAGCTCCGATCATTTGTAAATTGTTGTCGTACATCAACCGCATCGATCATCGATTTAACGTAGATACTCGGATCGCTATTAACGTTGACAACTTCCTCTTTAGCTACTACGTCATCATGCACAATGTTGTCCGGATGAACCATACCTAACATATGCAAAAATTAGCAAAATTGGCCAAAACTGTTTTTTAACTGCCAGGGCTTATTTCGGAAGTACATTTCCGAAATTTGTTAGGTAACATATTTCGAAAATGAACTTCCAAACCATCGCAGGTTTTAGTAGAAATTTCTTCAATCAATGTAGTGAAATAGGGGATGAAATGAGAGATGTTTACCTCAAATTGTAGCTTTCTATGCTCCCTTTAACGTGATCAACGGTTTGAAACTTGATTTTGAGACGAAAAATGGATGGAGATTGATTGAGTTTTGGAGAGGGTTTGGAGGAGTTTTGGAGAAAAATGATGAAATAGTGAATGAGGGAAAATTGTATATGCAGATATATTTTTGGAAATGAACTTCCGAAATATTACCTGATTGAAAAAAATAACGTATTTTTTGAATTTTCATGCATTTCGGGAATGTATCTCCGAAAACACCCATTTTTTGGTGTTTTCGAAAATGCATTTCCGAAGTCTAAAAAAATATGGAAAAAAAATACTTCGGAGATGCATCTCCAAAGTAGGGGCAAATGGGGGATTTCGCTGGGGTGACCCCACAGGGAGGTGGGTAAAAAAATTCTCTATAATTAAGCATATGCAATTGAGTATTTTATCTCGGTAGAAGTGACATCTTAAAATTCAAGCAATGACAGGTGATATTTGTTGGTTTTATAAGACGAATATGTCACCAGAATATTTGGATGGAGGCTTTTGTTAAATAGGTTGCCGGTAAAAGAACAACTTGCAAAGAGGAACATCATTCACAGGGAGGAGGATAAAGTTTGTGTATTATGTTTAGAACATGTGGAAAATTTGGAACATTTATTCTTTAATTGTTATCTATCTAAGATTATTTAGGAAAAGATAGGTATGTGGATGGAGGTGCATATGGAGGATAAACCGCGATTTTATTTTTAAAGTCCAATTTTGACCAATAATTTTTAGTTTTTGGGAAATTCGGTTAACTCGGTTTGACTGATAAATCAAGTCGGTTTAGTCGATTTGACATTTATTAAGTAAATCTATAAAAATGGCTCATCATTTATAAACTCATAGTCATTTAACTTTTAATATTTTTTTAAAAAAACTATCAAAATTTGAGAAGAAGCTAATGAAAAAAAATATTTTTTATTATTGAAAAAAATTATTATTATGCGATAATATTTCAAATATCATAACGTTAATTTGACCATTATCATATTTTAAATCACAAATTAAATAATACTCAAAATTTCATGTTACATATGTTGTCTTGCGTCCCTTTCAAGTTTTTGGGCTTACCGGTGGGAGCGAATCATCGTAGGAAGGAAACGTGGGAACCGGTGCTTAGTAAGCTGGAATCTAGACTGAGTTCCTGGCAGGGAAGGCACCTTTCGCTTGGAGGCAAGGTAACTTTAATAAACTCGGTTTTGAACAATATTCCTATTTTCTGGCTATCTTTTTTCAAGACGCCGAAGGTGGTGTGGGAGGAAATTACGAGAATTCAGCGGTCTTTTTTGTGGGGAAAACCGAAAGATGATAAGAGGCGTATGGCGTGGGTGAGTTGGGATAAGGTTTGCTTGTCTAAGGAGGATGGAGGGTTGGGAGTCAAGAATGTAGAACTGTTCAACTTGGCCTTGATTAGCAAGTGGGGTTGGCGGTGCTTGGAGGATAGGCAGTGTGTGTGGTCTCACATTTTGGCATTCAGATACGGAGGTGGTGAGCAGCGCATTCGCGAGGAAACTTCGAGCTACAGATTGCAAAAAGCATCCTTATGGTGGCGTGACATTAGGACTGTTTGTAGAGGTAAAGTTAACGACCAGTGTTGGTTTCTGGATGCTGTTTCGCAAAACACGGACGGTGAGGTGGTTTGGGACAGCGGCAACGATGGGTTTTCAGTCAAAAATGTGTATACCCGTTTGTACTCGTCGTGGTGTGAGGCTTTTAGGCTGGATGTTTGTAAGGTGCAGGTGATCCTTTCGGTTTGGAGGGCCAAGGTACCGGAATCTGTCAAGTGCTTCGGATGGCGGTTTATTCTCAATAGTATACCCACTAGAGAGGAGCTAGGGCGGAGAGGCGTGCTGCTTGGAAGTGATTCGGTGGTTTGTCCCTTATATAATAGAGTTACGGAATCAAAAGAACATTTATTTCTCCTGTGCACCGAATCCGCAAAGGTTTGGAAGAAGGTTTTATTTTGGCTGGTGAGAGAGGAAATGGACATTGGTATAGGGATCTTGGAGATGGACATTTTCGAGCTTTTCTCTAGTTTTTTGGAGGTCTGTGTTCGTGCTCCCTTGGTTCCTTTTTTCTGGCTGCTTATTTCGTGGAATATTTGGAGAGCTAGGAATGAGTTGGTTTTTTCCAACAAGGTGTGGGATGTGTCGCGTGTTGTGAATTGTATTAAATCCATGGGGTGGGAATGGTTTTTTTTTAGTTATCAAAGGGCCCGAGTGTGATCGGGGTACCTGGTTAGACAATCCGTCATCATTGGTGGGTTTCTAGGTGGTTCTCTTGCTTTTGTTTGTTCTTTGTATTTGGGTTGGCACCCCTTGTGCTTCTTTAAATACAAAGTGGCTTATCAAAAAAAAAATTACAATTAAATTATAAAAATAATAATAATCTTATAAGATTATGAACCTCAATTTTATTATCGGTCAATCATATGGTAATAAAAATAAATAGAATAAATATTAATTAAGTTCGGTCGATTTCAGTTTTCATCGGATCTAAAATAACCGTTCGTATCCAACCAAAACAACAACATATTATCTAAATTAAACAACTGAATCAACCCAACATCCGATCCAACCTCATTCGTTTGTATTAAAAAGACAATAGATCTGTCTGTTTGAATCGAAGGGTTCAAATTTGTCCACTCGTAAGTAAAACTATGAACTATTCATATACTTTTTTATTTAACTTGAAAACTCTATTCTCTACTTGACACGATAGTGGTTAGAGAGTTTATGATCAGGTTATTGAGTTGGATTGTTCTTCTTACTGTTTAGAATTGAAGATGATGTTTATTAGTGTCGTGTTATAGCTTTTTATTATTATGGTGTAATGATATTAGTGTCGTGTTATAGCTTTTTATTATTATGGTGTAATGATTTTTGGCTTGGTCTCCTCCACTTGGTGGTATTGCACACGGCTGGTTATTTTTGCTTCAGTTATTTTCTCATTTTCTTCTGGTTAGTTCACTTAGTTGAATACATTTTGTTTTATCTTAGTCTTTGGTTTGGTTAAAATAATGATCGGCTGATAAGTTAGTTGATAACTTATAGTTTATTATTGATGACTGATAGCTTATAACTGAAGGCGGATGATTTATAGTTGATAAACTAATTGAATTGTTTGATAAAATTAACGGTTTAATTAGTTGATAAATTAAAATGACTTAAAAAACAGAAGAAAAAAAATTTAAATAACCAGGTTTAATAAAAAAAAATACAGAAAAAACCATGTTTTCGGTGTATTTACCAAACTGTCTAGGTTTGGGATTTCCGTTAACTGAATGCGCCAAATGAAATGGCGTATAGGTGTTAATTAGGGATGCATGCGCCAAATGAAATGGCTAACCCTAAAATTCCTAAAGCATGCGCCAAATGGAATGGCGCATAAGTCTAGGGTTTTGCCCTAGATGCCAAACCATTTGGCGCCTAAGTGCAATCCTTTTTTTTTATTTTTTTTTCATTTTTTTTTAATTTATTTTAGTTAAGATTTATGAAAATATTTAGTTTTAAAAATCCTATTTTATTTTTATTTGTTAAGATATATACATAAATAAATTTGGAAAATATTTTTTTCGTCCTAAAAATGTAAAGCAGAAAACGAAAATCGAACTTGTAACATCGATTACAATATAATTAAAAAACTAAACATCGGTTACAAATAATTTGAGAAACGATACAACAGATTAAAGAAAATACAACAAAATGATCAGTGACGTCCATCACCAAGATAGCCATCCGTTCCGCAACCTGGTCTTGTAATGAGACGTTTACCGCGATCGTTGATTCCGCCGCGAATATTGACATCGCCTCTTTGCCTAGCTCTACCCCTACCCCTGCCCCTTTGTGCTTCTTGTTGGGTTTGTGTCACGGGGCCTGGTACTGGGATGTCGCATGGATCGCTGTCTATGAATTCGTCGACGCCCCCATAATTATCCGGAAAACCGCTGTTGTAAAGTCGGTTACCCATTCCCTCAAATGTGTTTAGTCGTGGTGGTGGAGTGGGTTGGGAAAAGACTTCGGGTTCATAGCATCCAGCAGCACTAGAACTGCCTTGATTAAAGCCGAATTGGTTTGAAGGTGTTGCGAAGCCGGAGGGGGTGCCACGGTAAGAGGATTCACCATGAGGACCATCGTCGGGACTAAGATGAAGGCTAGATGAACCGGGAGTTAGGTTTTGGCCGAATCCCCTTGTGGACCCTGCAAATGCTCCAAATCCGAATGGTTGTGAATGGGTCTGATATTGGTCCGAGGAATGATGGTGGTCTTCATACTCTTGTAATGGTTGAGATTGGGATTGGAAAATATTTGATTGGCGGAAGTTGCGTGCGGAACGGGATGGAGTATTGAAAAGATTTTGTTGTTGTTGTTGGAGTTGTTGTTGTTCCTGGAGTTGTTGTTGTTGTTGCTGTTGTAGGAGTTGTTGTTGGCGTTGTTGTAGGCGTTGTTGTTGTCGTTGCTCTTGTCGTTGTTGTTGTCGGAGTTGTTGTTGTTCTTGTTGTTGTTGTTGTTGTTCCTCTTCCGGTTGTTGTTGTTGTGGCAAGATGTAGTTCTGTGCACGGGGATCAATTAAATAGAACGGAGCTGCAAGAAACAAGTTAGGGGATGTGGCTGTACGATACCAACTCATGTATTCAGGAGAAGGTTTCATTTCATGGTCACTAACGGGGAAGTTCAGGACATACTGGCGACGGTCCTTCCACATCTGGCGATGATCGGGTGCAAAATCCTTCCAGTGTTGGTGTGTCCATTGATGGTTAACTCTTCTGAGGTGCCACATTCCCAAGTCAACTGGAGGGTCGGGTATCCGTTGACGCATCCCAAACTGAAGCATTACCCGGTCACTTTGATGCATTTCTATGATGTTGTACCTGATTAAGCAACACTTTGTTGTCCAAATTTCTGCATCCTGAGCTCTAGGCTCATACTCGCACTCGAGATACGGTCGCCATATGAACTGCATGCATGAGAGCATGAGAGTTATACATTACTTCGGGAAAAATTATTTATGGAAAATACATAAAAAAAAGAAGAAAAGAATTAGAGATAATACTTGTTGGGGTCCAAGGTGATCAATTAGCGTGCGGTACATTGTGATATTTGACCGCGGATTACGTGTGAAGTCCATTTTTTTCACACAATATCTACAACGAAAACATAATGATTTAGTTAGAATGGAGTAGAATGTGTAAGGAGAAAATGGTATACTAAAAACTTACCTCAAGGCATACGGAAAGTCCCAACTTCCATTGTTAACCGGGGCCAGTATTGGCATCCTCCACCACCCCCACACCTGCACCAACAGGGCGCATCCATAGAATGTGCAGGAATCAACAATTGCGTTTTTGCATAGTGATTGGTACACGGTAGCCAGAACTGCAGACCCCCAGCTGTACAGACCAACTCTACTAAAATCCATTAGCAAACGAAGATACATAAAGTTAACAGTGTTACCAGTGCTATCTGGGAACAAAACGTTTCCAATAAGCAATAGTAAGTAACACCTAGTTTTCTGCAGTATGGTCTCTTGGGGAGACGCATCATTCAAGTGAAAATTTTTATAATAATTCTTTAACCGCTTAAGGTTAACACCTTGCCCCCTAGCACCAACGGCTCCTTCTATCAAGTCTATCCCAATTGCCTCAAGGCATAAGGAATTCGCCTGCATAACACAGCCATTAATTGCCTTACCATCAACAGGAAGGCCAAGTAGCATATGAACATCTTCAAGGGTGATGGTGCACTCCCCTGTTGGAAGATGGAAGGTGTGTGTCTCTAGCCTCCAGCGTTCTAGCAAAGCAAGAACAAACTTGTGGTCAATAGAAGACTCGGCTATCCTGCTAATCGGACCGAAACCAGCAACGTTCAGGTATGGAATAATGCGGTCGTCCAGAGCGATGGTAGCGTGACTACGAGTGCGAAAACGTTGAGCGTTCTGAAAAGAGTAAGTATGCCAAAAAAAAACAGTTAGTTGATCAGGGATAGTTGCATGATTTTAAAGTAATACTAATATACTTACGTAGGTAGCGATGTTCTGGGGGGTTCCTCTGTGTGTTTCGCCCATTGTTAGGAGAGACATGGTTGAAGGATGTAAATTCGTAAGCTGATTGCAAAAGGATTGTTGTTAGAGTAGGTGAGTGATAATGGTGAGGTTTCTCCAGAATTCTAAGTGCCTTATATATTCATGAGGCAAAAAACGGTAACATCCTGCATGCTGGACATGTCAACACATCCATAAGTGCTAGGTGTTGTTTCTGCAGAAATTGTTGGCATGCATGCAGTCAAACTTTCGGTGGCAAGGCATGGTGTCATGCATGCAGCTCAGATCTAGGTGACAGCTCGGGTAGCATGCATGCAGGAGTAGGAGGAATCCTGGCAGGAATCTTATCAGGAATCTTATCAGGAATCGTATCAGAAATTGTTGCAGGCGCATGCTGGTTAACAGTAACTCCTTTCATGAATCGTTTCAGCAATTGCTGCAGGCCCATGCTAGTTAACAGTAACTGCTTTCAGACGCATGCAGGTGGGGACCATGTGGGACCAGGAGTGGTCCACACCAACAACATATGCGCCATTCCATTTGGTTTTTTTTTTTTAAAATCCTTCTTACGCCCCAAATGAAATGGCGACTTGCAGGAAACAAAAAACACTAATGCGCCAAATGGAATGGCGCATTAGAAGGAACCTTTTTTTTTTAAAATTAGGGTTTTCGTTTTTGGACCTGCATGCAAAACCCTAGATGAAACCCTAATGAAGAAATGGACCTAAGGCAAGACGTCCATGCCTCTATAAATTAGGGTTTCATGCGCATCAGTACCCACACTGAAAAATGAGATCTCGAATAAGGCCAGATAGCTCGCACCGGACTTCTGAGCCTCCACCACCTGTGAGGCGTCTGGTCTATCAACCGGACGTTCGTAGAAGGAACGGATACGTTATCTACTCTGCCGTCAAACCTCCAATGCAGGTGATGTTTTGGAATATCCAAACCATGGACCAGCTTAAGAGAAACATCCTTAGGTTTTTGGATGGGGAGTGCAGTCCAGGCGAACAAATCAGATCTATCAAGAGACTTCGAACTAGGGGAGGTGTCTTTCTCGAAAGGCAACGTTGGTGGGAGACCATGGAAGACGACATCCAATGCACTCTAATGATGGAGGACAGAGAAGACATTGTTTTAACCGTTGTTATATCCTAGACGCTACAGTTTCTATATCATTTCAGTAACTTTTGTACCGTTCAATTAAATGCTCTTAGCATATCTGTACCTTTCAATTAAATGTTGTTAACATATTTCAATGAATTGATATTTTATTGTTACAAAGTTTCCAATTATTATTTAAGTTATTAATAATTAACAATAAAATTTCCCTCTGCCTTGCACCCGCTATAAATAGAAGTGTGTGTGTGGAGTTGAAGTACTAACTCTTCTTTCATTCTTAGTGTAAACACTTAAAAATGAACTCAGTTTGGGTTGTGGTCTTCTTTGAGGAAGGTAGTCACATGCGGGTTTGCCTTAACCCTCACTGGAATTTCCAGAGAATTGTTAGAGCCATCAACACTGGGTTTCGTCAACTAGATGGTCCAACCATAAAAGTTAAACAGCTAGATTACCGATGTCCATACATTACGTTGACGGATAATAACCCTGAAGGCACGTACATGTATTATTGGGATCGTGTGAAAGACGATGTGGACGTGGATCTAATGTTTTGGACACACAGTGGAGAAGTTAACCGAGGCGTTGAAGATCCCCTCGTTATTGCAGTGACACTTGAGTAGTTTAGATTAACTATTGTTTTATTTGTTGCAAAGAGTGAGCGTGTACTACCAGTTGTTCTGTGTTCTTTTCTCTTCTTTTCTATTCTGCAACTTAACATCGTGATTTACCGATGGTTTTGTGTTGTCAACGCAGGGTCATTGAATTAAAATAAATGTGGTTGTTGTGTTCGTTGTTTTCGTCTGGACAATATATATTATAATTAGTAATTTACCCTAGCGGATGTGTACAATAATTAACATACATATAATTGGTAATTTATATACGTAATTATTAACTATATTTATAATTAGTACTATATATATTATTAAAATACATATAATTATTAATTACAATATTTACATTTATTAAATAAAATATATATACGTAATTATTATTTAAAATATATATACATCATTATTATTTATATATAAACAGACCTAGATCAGTGTGTCTGTCTTTCATAATCAATTCGGAATCTGGTGGCAGACATAGATCAGTGTGTCTGTCGTGTATAATCAATTCGGAATCTGGTGGCAGACCTTGATCAATGTGTCTGTCTTTTACAATCAATACGGAATCCTGTTGCAGACCTAGATCAGTGTGCCTGTCCTTTTTAATCAATTCGGGAGATAGTGGCAGACCTATACTAGTGGATCTGTAAGAACCACCATATATTAACATATATATATATATATATATATATATATATATATATATATATATATATATATAAATAAATATTTATATATTCATAAATAAAGATATATATATATATATATATATATATATATATATATATATATATATATATATATATATATATATATACATACATATAAATATATATATATATATATATATATATATATATATATATATATATATATATATATATATAAATATTTATATATAAATAAATATTTATATATACATAAACAAAGATAAAGATATATATATATATATATATATATATATATATATATATATATATATATATATATATATATATATATATATATATATAATTATTGCAGAACTAGCTGCCAGATAGGGTTGCATGCATGCGCTGCTTAGGGGAATCGTTACAGGAATCTTATCAGGAATCCTTTCAGACGCGTGATGGGGTACAGGACATAGATCAGCGTGTCTATGTGTTGAGATAATGCAAGGACGTAAGAAGCACAATTTATAAGACATCCAATATATACTAAACATTACAACTCACACCAACAATTTTACCTAATCTGACTTGAGCTTACAACACCCACACACTTTCCCCTTCAAAATGACCTCATCTACCCAGTACCTTGTGCATGCCCATCTAAACGGCGAGACTTACTCTCATGAGATAGCCGGTTTTGTGATGAGAAACACTCAGGTTGTACCATTGTTGTTGAGCAAAAGAGCAACATTTTCATACTTCATTCAGCGACTATACTCTAAGATTGCAATGGGTCCTATTGCAAGCATTTTTTACCAATGTCCCTCTTTCAATGAAGACAACACCGTCAAGTTTTACGAGATGGAGATTGCCACTGACGAAGACTTGCAAGATATGTTTACCACCCACGAATACTCTGGGTTGGATTCCATCGAGTTGTACGTTACTCTTCAGGTTGAGACACAAGAAACTCATGTTGTCTAGTCACAAGTTATTGACCCACCAATCAACGAGCAAGACGAGGTTGACGTCATAGACGAGGAAGAAGATGATCTGGAAACTGAATTTGACGACATGGTCAACGAGGAATCCGATGATGAGCAACAAACGTTGGTGCCTCCAGCTCATGCGTACGCACCTCCAGCACATATGAGTAACTTGAACCTGCAAGGTGACGAACCATCATCTGACATCTTCTTCACACCCTACATCCAAAATGACGAAGAATTAAAGGAAGGAGACAAGTTTCCTTCTAAGGAGGCTTGTCTAAGAAGAATAAAAAAATGGCACATGGCGAACAACGTTGATTTTGAAGTAGACCGTTCAAACCTGGAACGGTATGTAATCACTTGTAAAAATCCAGAGTGCGGGTTCAGACTGTTGGCTTCTTATAGGAAGAGAAGTAATGCATGGAAAATAGGGTCGATTACGCAGAAACACACGTGTGTCAACCCTAACAATTCCCAGGATCATACAAAACTCAGTGCCGATCTTATATGTCAGGAGATCTTGCCTCTCATAAGCTCTGATCCGTCTCTGAAGGTTAAAAATATAATATCACACATCGTTACAACCTTCAACTACACTCCATCTTACAGAAAGGCGTGGGTTGCAAAAACAAAGGCAATTGAGACAGTCTACGGCAACTGGGAGGAGTCATACAAAATTCTTCCCCAATACCTCAATGCGCTACATAGTTACGCACCTGGCACTGTTATTATTCTAGAGACACTGCCCGCGCATGCCCCGGATGGAAACCCTGTCCAAGGAAACGAAATATTCCATCGGCTTTTTTGGGCGTTCAAACCTTGCGTCTGAGGTTTTGCACACTGTAAACCCATACTTCAAATTGATGGGACATGGTTATACGGCAAATACAAAGGAACCATGCTCATGGCGGTTGCACAAGACGGGAACAGCAACATATTTCCAGTGGCATTTGCTATCGTCGAAGGTGAAACTGCGGCGGCTTGGAGTTTCTTTCTAAGGAACCTCCGAGAACATGTTGCTCCCCAACCTGACATATGTTTAATCTCTGATAGGCACGCTTCCATAGAGAGTGCTTACAATAATCCAGCGAACGGATGGCATGACCCCCCTTCAAAACACGTCTATTGTATTCGCCACATCGCCCAAAACTTCATGCGGGAGATCAAGGACAGACATCTAAGAAAGGCCCTGGTCAATGCAGGTTATGCATTGACCCAACCCACATTCCAGCATTATCGGAGTGAGATTGTAATGACAAATCCAGAGGCAGGTACTTGGGTAGATAATCTTTCCAGGGACAAATGGACAAGGGCTTACGACAATGGCGTTCGATGGGGCCATATGACGACCAATCTCGTGGAATCCATGAATGGCGTTTTCAAAGGCATTCGTAACCTTCCAATCACAGCACTGGTGGAGGCCACATACTTTAGGATGGCCTCACTCTTCTCAACAAGAGGCAGGAGATGGGGTGATGTTAGGCAAGCTGGTCAACTATTAAGTGATAGTTGCATGAAATTTATGCAACAACAATCGGCAAAAGCAAACACTCACCAAGTAACTTCTTTCGACCGATTCAATCGCACGTTCAGTGTGCGCGAGACAATTGACCACAATGAGGGACTGCCAAGGCAACAATATAGGGTTCTTCTTGACGAAGATTGGTGCGACTGTGGAAGGTTTCAAGCTTTTCGTATGCCTTGCTCGCACGTCATAGCTGCATGTGCGTATGCCCACCGCGACGCTATATCACTACTGTCTCCGATTTACAAGACTCAGACATTGCTCAGAGTTTACAGTGTTGCGTTTCCTGTGGTGGCCAAGGAGGATTACTGGCCTGAGTATGATGGAGAGGTGGTTTGGCACAACAACGCAATGCGGCGAAAGAAAAAAGGGCGTCCCAATAGTACACGGATTAGAACCGAAATGGACGTCCACGACAAAATGGAACGAAAATGCAGCATTTGTCGTCAGGTGGGGCACAATATAAAAAGATGCCCTAATCGTGGCTCGACCTCGTCGCAAGTTTAGTATAATCTGTTTTTTTTTAAGGCAATGTATCAGTTTCGCTTACCACCTCTTGTAACCGTTCATCGGTCTTTCATCAATAAATTGAGCTTTAGTGAAAAACCGGTATCGATAACGCAAACATTATATAGGGTGGCTAAAAATTTTACTAACTCGATTTCTCAGACGTTTTTACGAAAATAAAAGACCGGAATAAAAAACGGTGCGGGAAAATACCCAAAGCGGTTTTTTTTTTTAAAAAAAATAACCCAACACATAGGAGCCATATGAAATGGCGCCTATGTGTGGGCATCCTAACTCATGCGCCATTTGAAATGGCTTGGAATATTTGCCCTAATTTTTTCTTCTTTGGCGCCAAATGATTTGGCATGCAACACATGTATGCGCCATTTCATTTGGCGCATTCACTTATCTGGGGTCCCAAACCTAGACAGTTTAGTAAATACCCCGAAAACATGGTTTTTTTTCGTATTTTTTTTATTAAACCTAGTTATTTAAATTTTTTTTTCTAAAAAACATTTAATATACAATTATTTTATTTTAAATTAAATTAAATTATAAAGGATTGTGTTGAGTTTTATTTAAAATAATAAGGGCAAAAAAGGAAGAAAAAATAAAAGCTAAAACGCTATTTAAAATAACGTCTAAAGAATAAGCTATAAGTCAGTAAAATAAGTTATAAGCTTGTGATAAAAAGGTAGTTACCAAACAAGTCTTTTATTGTCATATGAACTTATAAACTATAAGACATAAGCTTAAGTTCAAAAATTATCTTGTCAAACAGAGTTTAAATCTTGTGTATTGTTAATCTTGGAAACTTAAAGAAACAAATATATTATATACTTTTTTTTTGGTAAAAATAAAAAAAATGGTGCATACACTGATTAATTATATTTCAAATATTTAAATAAAATTTTTATTTATTTCTTATCTGATCTTAGTTTAACTCCGATTAAATCTTGAACCTGTGTGTATACACCAATTCAATATTTAATTCAATTTTGATTAATAAATTAAATTTAAAAAATAGCTCAAAATTTGAATAGTTTGATCTTATTAAAATTATTTCCATTGGTTAACCAATATGACTTTTTGGTATTTTGATACACAAGGGAGCCCAACCAATATTGAGTTAGTTCTTATTTTCTTTTTAGTCAACAAATCAACCATATTTGTGTTATGCAAAGATAGAAGAACATCTGAAACAAAATTTTGAACCATTTTAAAACAGCTAATCTATGTTTGCTACTCCAATTAAATATGAATGATTTTGTTACACGCAACAAACATGTCACATATAGAAATATTCCAACTAATCCAACTTTTTTTTCAATCTCAAATAACATTGCATCTTATTCTCCCCTCTCTCCTACTTTTTAGAATAACATCCTCTCAATCACCCACTTCTCCTTGACATTTTCATTTTATTTTTACAATTTCTCTTTCAACTTTTCTCTTGATCTCTATCATCCACTTTCTCGATTCTCTCTCCATTCCTTCCAGATTCCTTGTGCTGGAGAGGAAGGAGAGACTCGCGATAAGATTTCATATACCCTTCATTACATTTTTTTTCATCTTAATCATATTCACATCAATTTTTCTTTATTGTCGTCGTTGATATTATTGTGATCATCACTAAATATAATTTTTGTTGTATGGAATTCTTCCTAAAGGCAAAAGTGGTGCGCTTACGGAGCCACCATGATAAATATATGTTGGCGCATGAAGATCAAGAAAATGTTTACCAAGACCGAAACGGTTGTTATGATAATGCAAAATGGACCGTAGAGTTATTGGAGAGCAATAACAATAATGTGATAAGATTAAAAAGTTGTTATGGAAAATACCTAACGGCTTCAAACATGCCTTTTCTTTTGAAAAGCACAGGTAAACAAGTGTTGCAAACTTTACCTAAAAGATTAGGTTCATCGGTTGAATGGGAACCTTTTAGGGACGGTGTTCAAGTAAAACTAAGGACACGTTATGGACAATATCTTCGTGGAAATGGAGGATTACCACCTTGGAGAAACACAATAACCCATGATATTCCGCGTAGAACCGCAACGGTAAATTGGATTTTGTGGGATGTTGATATTGTGGAACTTAGACCAAAAGAAGTGGGACAAGTTCCTAAGCCCAGGCCGAGGCCTACACCTATTATACCGCCAAATCGTTGTTTGAATAATCCAATTACAACAACAATGGATAACGCATTTCCTTCGCCGTCTCCTTCACCGCTTACGGATTCTGATAATGGACCCCTCGTCAAGATTGATCTAAGGTCTCCTCGATCACCCGAGGTTCGTTACATAAAAAAATTTCTCAAACTTATCCCTAATAGGAAATCTCTTGAGAATTTTGTGAGCACCTAATCTTAGCATGGACCACATATTTATAGATTCTCATATGTAGCATCAATTTGATGTATTATTTAATATATTGTTTTGAAATAAAAGTTTCATATATATATTTATATATGTAGATGCAATGGAAAGATGCATGTAATGTAATTACAATAAGCTTATAAATATTATTAAATATTTTTCTTTGTGTAGATATGTGAATTGTTACCCATTTGATTGATTTTTCTTAACATATTATCAAATAAATATGATAATTAATTTTTTTTATAAATTCCATAGAAAACTACATGAGTTCATTATTTATTTATTTTTGAACAATATAAAAGGTTATTAGTCAAAAGAATGATAGAAAGATTTTTCTTCTATTTGTAGGGAAACATGCAGGTGTTATAAAGCAAAATTAAGAACCTATTAAAATTATAAATAAATTAAATAATTATGAGTTCATATTTTGTTGTCATTGTTATATACAAATAAAAAATATAAAAAAAAAATGAATTATTTGAGATGGTATTATCTTTCAACTTATCTGGTGCATTTTATTCAGTTAATTTGTATAGATCATGTCAAGTTGCTTTCAAAATATTTTTGTGTCTTTCAATTATTTAATCCCCTTCATTTTGATAATTACTTGCAAACCCTAATTAAGTTACAAAATTATATATCTTACAAAAAAAATTATGATAAATTTTATTTACTTCTGTATGACTTTTTCCTCCAAAAAAAAAACTTTATATAAAAAAACTACCTTTATTTCTTTAAGCTGAACATTTTCTTCTTTAAATTATCAGGCTCAATCTGAATATTTTGTTGATCCATCTCCATCGCCAATGAAAGAAGGAAGGGTTATATTCTACGACATTGGTAATGAAAATGGTGAAGTTATTGATGCAAATAAAGGAGCATTCTTCACCTTTAAAGGAAGTTCTTTGAACGAGTTGAAGGAGAAATTGATGGAAGAAACTCAACTAGTTGATATTCTTGTGTGTTGCCGCAATCCTTTGAATGCTAAACTTTACCCCATTCTTATACATCTACCTCCTAACAACACTGATTTGCATGTTGTTGTCGTTCCTTCTTCGTTTAAAGGTAACATTTTTTATAGTTAAAAATTCATTAATAATGTCTAGTTACAACAACAACAACATTGTTTTAGTTTTACTAAACTTATGATTTTGTTATAAGAAATTTTTTATCTTATTGGCAGCCAATTGATGCAAGGAGCTCTAACAAATCTGCACATTTTTTAATTATAAATTTTAAGTGTGAGATTCGAAGTATAAAGTAACAATTTCAAGCCGAAAAAAAATTAAGACTTAGCTATTTGTAATATTTGTAATAAAATATGTAAACTAAATTTTTTTATTTTTTTATTTTTAATGCTTTACTATGAATTATGTGTTCTTGCAATAAAAGAACTGCTTCTTGCGGTTCCTTTAAATGGATTTTTAATTAAAAAAGGTTGCAAATTTTAAGAACCTTTTTGTAAATTGAATAGATTTTGTGGCAAACTTTAAGGCCATGCTATAACTTTATTCTATTTAGATGATATTTAGGGTTTGTTTGTTTGTTTAAGTTTGGGCAATGCTTTATTGGATTTTTAAATCTTGAATAGTTGTTTGTTTCAACATGGTTTACTTTTATTGAATTTTAAAAATAGTATGTGTGACTATTCATTGTTAAGGTTTGAGAGAAATTAAGTAAAGTTGCATGAAAAAGAAATAATTTGATTCAAATGTTAATTGATCAAACTTGTTAGTTATTTGTTAATGTTATCATAATTATGAAACAAATTGGTTCATCAAAGTGAATATTTCATTTATTTTATGAAAGTGGTTGATAATTTCATGAATTGTATTCATACTTAGCTTGGTGAGTCATTTCAGTTGGAAGAAATATAGTGCAGAGTTATGATACTTTTATTTGGCTAAGTTTAACTATTTACTTATGAAGTTCTGACACAGCTATTTTTTTCAATAAGATATGGTATTAATCACAAAAGTTACAACGGAAAAAACATTACCTCTTTAAACAAGAAAGAGGTAAAATATTTCAATAGTAAAAATTACAAGCCATAGAAGAAGCATTAACTGATCTAAACAATTTCCACGAGTTGAGCACGATAGCACTAAAACACTCGTCAAGGTTAAATATATTACCTTTAAACAAGATAGTGTTTCTCATTACCCATAAATTCCACATCACCGCGATCCAAATTACTCCAACAGTTAATCTTTCGTTTACCGCCTTAATTTTTTCATTCTGACGCAGCTATTAGTGAGTGTGTTCCCACACCATACACGCATTCGATACGGATACGTTTACGAACGGTATCAGACACGTTTTTGAAGGATCTAAAGAAAATTGACATTTGAAACGCAACGATCACAGATACGACACACTATTTTAAATAACACACGATCTAACTCAAATTCTCATATTTTAAAAATAAAAAAAAAAACATTTTTTTATCTTTCATATTCCAGTTTCTCACTATAAAAACAACTCATTAGTATTTCTTGTTTTTTCATATTCTATATTTGTTTTCATCATCTCCGCATGCCGCTGCTTCTGTCTCTATAAGGTTTTTTCATCTTCTCTTTCTGTTTTTATCTTCTACTAAGAAAATTGACATTAGAGACGGAAGAAATTTGTATCTAAGATACTTAAATTTCGTCTTCAGCGTATTTAGAGACAGAATATAAGATGGAAAAGGATCCCTCCTTAAAGTATTGGTCATAAACGCATCAGAGAGACTGATCTTTTATTTATGTCTATGTTTGGAGATGAAATTCGACCGTCGTTAGATAAGAACTTCCATCTCACCTGATTACCGATTACAAGTTCATAATCGTCTTTATAGAGACAGAAAGTTCCGTCTTTATCAATTCTGTGTCTGCATTAATTTTTGTGATCTCCAAAATTATGTCTCTGTCAGACATAATTCTGTCTATCTACAATTAAATCTGATATCTAGTTTGGTGTCTAAGATGAATATTTCCGTCTCTAAATTCAAAATAAATTTTTATACCATTTTATATTATTCATCATTTTAAATATAATCGATACTATAATGTACAACCTAGACATAATTTAAATATTATTATAGACTAAATTTGAATTTATAACATGCATGAGCAAAATATAGTAATAATAAAAGAATACTTGCAAATAACATTTCAAAATATAGATGATAGCAACACGATACTTGCAATATTGCATGCATGATAAAGTGATAGTATAATGATCCATGTATCCATAACCTCAAAATAAAAATAATATTATCTAAACATAAATCTAATTCATGAAGTTGTTATCATTCTCTCCTTCATTTCCAATACCATTCTATGGGGAAATAAATATTATAAATTAAAATCATTAAAAAAAACATATTTTCTAAATTTTCAATATAATATTAAAATTTTAAATTTAAATTTTAAAAATAAAAAATATAATCTTATTATTTTTAATTAAGTTTCATATTATAAAAATATTTAATAAAAATGTATTATTAACTAAATAGTTAAAAAAGAAAAAATAAATGTAATTTTATAATGTATAAATAAATTTCATTTCTTCAACAACCTTTTTTTTTATATTCAATTGTCTTTATCCAATCGCAAACAACATTAATAATATATAAACAACTCAACTGATAATTGATTAAAATATATTTAGTTTTATGCTAAATGTATATGATTAAAGTCTCTCGCTATTTCATATTTATCTCTCACCTTAATTTTTTTATTACAATAGGAATATAAACTTAATTAGGGTGGAAATTTTAGTGGGGGTAGCAGCACTCAAATCCTTTGTAATAGATTCATCCCTGCCAATATCATTTTCTTCCATATCAATATTTTTCTCTCCTTTATTATCAATGTCATTATCTCCTTCATTGTCAATATGGTCATGATCTTCTCCTTCAAGAAATAAATTTTTCATATTTTTGTCATGCATTAGTTTTTATGCATTAGTTTTTGAAACATACACTCTCATCTATTCCTCTTTTTATTTTATACTTTCTTTTTCAAGAGTCTTTTGTTTTGCTAATAATTAAACTTGATCTTTCAATTAATGCAGCAACCTCTTCCAATGACGTTGCATCTTTAAAAATGATATATTTTGCGGATGATTTGATAGTAGAGGTTTGAGATCCTAATCTTAATATGTGTAACACTCCAAATTCTACCCGAAAATATCATGCGGGAAATCAGAGTATTTTAAAAATCATCAACAAGCATTTAGGATATCACATTTACTTCATATAAACAACTCATAAACAGATACATAGCACTTTAATCTCAGAGAAGCACAAAACAACTTATAACAGCTCTTAGACAAACCAACTTCAATTTAATATGCAGCGGAATCATAACATTCGGCTTTATAAACAAATCATCTTATTTCATCGGAAACAACTTCAAACATCATAGTACTTCTCACTGTCCAATTTGGAACTCAACAACTAAAACATGAACAACATAAAAACAACAATATAGACAACCCCCCCCCCCCCCCGAGTGCTATGTATCAGAGCGACACACCAATTGGACACGATGAAGTTATAAACTTCCACAACTATACTTGAGTATCTGTCCATTTCCCATGGTAAGGGAAACATCAGCAGAAGGGGTGAGATATCAAACATTATAAAGGAAAGTATGATAATAGATATAGCAAGATAAGATCATACACAATTCACCACTTCTCAATATAAGCAATTTGTATCACGACAACAACATGGTTCATATATTCCAACTTATGCACATATATCATTAATACATATATATTCACATTATCATCATATATGTTTCATTCACGTACATCATATCTACAACACATCAACAATCCATAACAAATGAATTCAACTTCACAAACTATGCATCCACACATCATAACAATGAGTCAAATGCAACTCGGTATGCGACTCGAATGCGACTCAAACTATGCATATGCATGTGGTACCAATCGGAGCTTCAGCCCCCGTCACCAATTGCCCAATTCAGAGGCACAAGGCATAAGCCTTCGTCACTAATTTTCTAATTCAGGCCGTCACAGAGTATGCATATGAAATGTGACTCGACAAACAAGACATATACAACATACTCATCACAATCACGCATCGTCACGAGACATACGCCTATATCACTGATAATTACCAGTTATTAGAGGTAATTCAACGTCACAATTAATCTTTCATCTTCACATAGAAACAAAATCGTCACGATATCATCACGTCTTGACACATCATCGCCAATATACAACTTCACATATTAACAAAATCATCATGACATCATCATGCTTCGATATATCACGAAAAACATATAACTTCACATATTAACAAAATCATCACAACATCATCATGTTTCGGTATATCGCAACAAATCAACGTATTAAGTCAATTCACATTAGTCTCATAATTCTCTATAAATTAGTCGTTTAATTAACTCACTAATCCACTATCAACTAACCAAAATCATTCACCTAATATTCTCTAATTAACCAGATATATCCTACGTCACTACCGGTTATCTAATTTCCGGTTAAATTTACTACTTACTGTCATACCATAATCCCTATGATATTTACTAAATCCCAAAACATGATTACGGTCAAATTCTCAAGATACCGTTATTTACCGACAAACCGAATAATTTATCTAAGTCCAAGTATTTTCTAATTAAATAGACTAATTGAAATTAATTTAACTATTAATAATAAACCAATTAATAACCGCACTATATTAATTTCAATTCAATTATATTTCTATTCTATTATTTTCCAATTCCTAGCATCTACTGTACATGTCATTTATCATCATTAATTCATATCAAAACATGATTAGAGTTCAATTTCATGAAAATCTAACATAAACTCTAACATTTCTAATTTTACAACAAAACTCATTATTTCACTATCAATAGTTTACCCACAATAAACACAACAATCTAATACACATAGATTATCAATTGCACACAACTTATCACATTTATATCATCACAATCCAACAAACCATCAAATACCCAAAATTGCACATAGAAGAACATGAATATCAAGTATAGAATCTACTCACTATTGTTGCACCCCAATTTTTGACCTCTGAGATCCCATCATTTTCTAAGTGTTATGATCATTATTGTTATACCCCAAAATTCGTCCGCGTTTTTTTTCTTCAAAGAGAAGTCAACAGACTTCTGTCTAAAAATTTGGAGTTTTATACAGTCTTGGATTTTTATTTCATAAATATTCTGATTTTATGAATACTCAATTTTTAGAATTTTTTATACAGTGTTTTGGTTCGCTGTTAAATTTATTCTTACATAAACGCCAAATACTGTTTATCACTTCATACACTGTTTATTTGAGATTTATTTTCAGATAAATAATGCTGACGCAGTTGGTACAGAATTAAAATTTGCAGGCGCGGAGTCCGGGTTTCAGATTATACTGGAGAACGAGTTTTTGAGACCTCAAATGGATTTCATGGATCTCCATATATCTCAAAGTACCACCAGGCAAATTTTCAAACTTCGATTCGCTCGGACGCACAGTCAATAGCTCAAACAGTCAACAGACGACCAGTTTGACCAAAAAGTCAACAGACAGTCAAAAATGCAATTTTTTGTCAACATCCATATTTTGTCAAAATATTCATCATGTGATCAATGGTTGATCATAATTCATCAAGAAAAGTTCAGAAATCGACAAAACTCAAAATTGCAAAATTAGAGTTTTTTACCTAAAAGTCAACTGAACTTTGACCGACCATAACTCTCTCATAATTTATCAGAAAAATTCAAACCAAAGCTTATTCTCAAGGAAATTCAATTCTCTACAACTTTGATGTTGGGACCAAGGTCAAGAAATGCTTCCGCCTAAGAGATATAAGCCAAAACATTACAGGTCATTTTCAAAGTCAACAAAAAGCAGTTTTTTGTCAAAGCCCATATCATCAAAATAACTTCTCCAAATGCAAAAACGCTTCCAAAGTGGCTTGTAGAGGACATTTTGGGCTTTCCAAAAAGTAAAAGAACACTTTCATAGGATCAAAATTGAGGGAGATATGCCTTGATGAAGTTGACCTTTTTTGGAAAAATGCATGAAACAAGTAATGACCAAAATTTGATTTTTTTTTTCAAAAAGGCCAATTCTTTTGTGATTCAATCTTGATTCTCATATGTTTAAAGATATTCACAACATATCCATGATTCATGACATTTTTATTTCATTTTAATTAAATTTTATTCATTTAAAGTTTAATTAAAGTGAGATAATTCAAAGATATTATCAAAGATGCTTATGGTTGCCAATCAAGACCAATTCAAGATGCTTAAAGATATTATTGCAAGATTGAAGAGAATAACACTTGATTGTTTTAACCATGGTTAAGAAATGCACTCATTGAAAATATTCCATTATCATATTTTTCCACAAAATCAATCATGAAAATTCCAACTTGCAAGGGTTCAAGATCAAATCATTTGCCTATAAATAGAGCTTCATTTCTTCATTCATAAGAAGAGAAAAAAGGAGGAGGACACCAAAAAAAAACATTGTCAAGTCTTTGTTTTCTCTCTTCCAAGTTTCAAGTTTCAAAGGGAGTAAGAATTTGGAATTACAAAACTAAGAAACCTCCACTCAAACCAAGCATCATTTGAAGGTAAGTTTCCTCACTTTGAAACTCTATAAAATATGCATCATTTATATTTCATTTGAATTCAAAAGTTTCTTTTATTTTCCAAATATACTTTGATTTATTTATCTAAGTATTCATCCTTGTTTCCTTTTTTACTTGATGATGTTAAATATTGAAATACTTCTTTGCCATTGATCAAGCTCACCATGATCCATCATAAACTCACCACACAAGATCCTTTTATTTAATTTTCTTCAATATCTTTTAATCAATTTATTTTCTTTGCATAATTAATTAAAAATACCTAAAAAAAAACAAAAAAATATATTTTTTCTTTAGATTTAGGTTTATATTTTTATAATCTAATTCTTGACATAAAAAAAGAATATTTTTTCTTGTTAAGTTTAATTATTTGTATAATTATTTGTTTAATTAGTTTGTTAATTAACTTAAAATCAATTCCAAAAAAATCACAAAAAAATGAATTGAGTTTAATTTGTTTTATATTTATTTTTGTATATTATTTGATATTATTTTTTATCTTTTTTTTCTTTGTCCCGAATTGGAATAAAAGATCAAATATGACAGAGATTGTATGCAGTTGATTTAAGACTTTTGAAAATTTATCGTGTAGTCGCTATGATTCTATCAAGCTTCTGATAAATTTTCATTAACTTTAAATCCGAGATCATCATTCACTCACCATCGATCTTTACTAACATCGTGGATATACTTGACTAGCTTCAAGATGATTCGCGTGCTAACATACTAATAATTAACTTTAAATTCCGCATTTTATTATATTGTTCTTTATATTTCTTGCTTTATATTTTATTTTATCATTCATATTATTTATGTTTCTGTTATTTTTTCTTTGTCCATTTGGACATATTATTTATGTTTCTGTTATTTTTTCTTTGTCCATTTGGACATATTATTTATGTTTCTGTTATTTTTTCTTTGTCCATTTGGACATATTATTTATGTTTCTGTCATTTTTTCTTTGTCCATTTGGACATATTATTTATATTTCTGTCATTTTTTCTTTGTCCATTTGGACATATTATTTATATTTCTGCTATTTTTTCTTTGTCCATTTGGACATATTATTTATATTTCTGCTATTTTTCCTTTGTCCATTTGGACATATTATTTATATTTCTGCTATTTTTTCTTTGTCCATTTGGACATATTATTTATATTTCTGCTATTTTTCCTTTGTCCATTTGGATATATTATTTATGTTTCCGCTATTTTTTCTTTGTCCATTTGGACATATTATTTATGTTTCCGCTATTTTTTTCTTTGTCTATTTGGACATATTATTTATATTTCTGCTATTTTTCCTTTGTCCATTTAGATATATTATTTATGTTTCCGCTATTTTTTCTTTGTCCATTTGAACATATTATTTATGTTTCCGCTATTTTTTCTTTGTCCATTTGGACTTATTATTTATGTTTCCGCTATTTTTTCTTTGTCCATTTGGACATATTATTTATGTTTCCGCTATTTTTTCTTTGTCCATTTGGACATATTATTTATGTTTCCGCTATTTTCTCTTTGTCCAATTGGACATATTATTTATGTTTCCGCTATTTTTCTTTGTCCATTTGGACATATTATTTATGCTTCCGTTATTTTTTCTTTGTCCATTTGGACGCATTGTTTATGTTTCTGTCATCTTCCTTTTGTCCACTTGGACCATATTTTTACCTTTATGCTAAAACATTAATAATCAAGATAAAACTTAAAAAAAAAGCACTTTGCACACTTGTACCTCTATGGTTCTCCCTCTTATTACTTTTTTTTTATTCATACCATCGTTTAAGAAAAGTATTAAATGCATAGGAAAGGTCTTATAAATTGAGAGTAGATAACTCCTAATTGCTTGCTCAAACGCTTTCATTTTCAAACAACGTATTTTCAAAACTTCTCATCTATTTTCAAAACTTTCATCTGGTATTTGAAGGGCATTATTCCCGGTGAAACTCTTCAGATACCTATGTGACATATTGTCCATCTTCACTTCTTCTATTTTCAAATCAATAAAGCATTTAAAAAAGTGAGCTAAGCAATTAAGAGCCCATGGATAACCATGGATACAAAGGGTGCTTAAAACCTTCCCTTTGTATAACCAACCCCCCGAATCCAAAATCTGTCAAAAGGTCTTTCCTGTTCTTTTATGCCTTTCCTAAATGTTGGATAAAATAAAAGTCGGTGGCGACTCTTGTAAAAATATAAAATAATAAAAAAAAGGGAGCAAGGAGTCAGTTCGTAAAAAAAACCGAGTTACAACTATAACATACTATCATACAATCCTTTATCATGAAAGAACCTCACCCTTACCTTGATAAATATGGACTCTTTCACCATAGCTCTAAGCTTTTCTCCAAAAGAAATCCTTTCTAACATCATTTGGAGACACACCTAAAAACCAGTTTGGGAATCAGCTTATCAGACGAACTTAAAACCCTCAAAATCAAAATCGCTCCAGTCAAAACTTACCTCTATGAGTGATGAACGTTGTGTCCAAGTACCGCAATGATCCAACGGTTGGATTGATAGATACGTTCGTTTTGCTAAGGTGACTCTCTGTTGAAACATAGCTGCGAAAAATGGGGTCTTCTCTAGCTTTTCTCTTCCAACATTGTTCTCTCTCTTTTGCGTATTTTCTCTTCTTTCTATCTTTTCCCCCAAATAAAAAATAGTAACCTCTAAAACCCTAACTTCCTCTTACTATCTCACTTATGTTAATTGGGCTTAACCCACCAATCCATTTCTAGTATTATAATTCTACTACTTAGGCCCATTTCATAATATCTCTTTAATTACTCAATTAAGCCAAATAGCACAAACACACACTCATAATTAAATACTTAAATAATTATTATATTACATAATAACTAAATAAATAAGTAATTATTAAAAACACCAAATAATATAATTAATAATATAATTAATAAAAATATTAATAAAATCGGGATGTTACAACTCTCCTCCACTTAGAATATTTTCGTCCTCGAATATACAATCGACACAATCATCTCATCACCAAAACTACACCTACTCTCTCTAGCTCCGTACCAACTTAAAAGCGTTCCACACCTTCGACTATATAGAACTTCAAAAGGAACCATATTAATACTAGAATGAAAACTGTTATCATATGTGAACTCAATCGACGGTAAATAACTATCTCAAGCACTTCCTTGCTCCAAAACACAAGCTCTCAAAAGATCCCCCAAACTACTGAATCGTCTTCTCCATTTGACCATCAACTCGCAGATGATAAACAGAACTCAAACACAACTTAAAAATCAACGCACATTGAAAACCTTTCCAAAATCTAGAAGAAAACTTCAGATCTCTATCAGAAACAACACTCGACGGAATACCATGCCAACTCACAATCTTCTCAGAATACATCTTTGCAAGTCTCTCCATCGGATAATCCATTCTTATCGAAATAAAGTATGCAGATTTCGTCGATCTATCCACAATGACCCAAATTGCCTCACGATTACTCGATGTTCTTGTAGAGAGTAATAAGCAACAAATTTCATACTTCCGTTGTGGTAAAATATTTATTTCTTATAAATTTTATGCAATGGCTTAAAATTGTTCTAATAGACCATAAAGAGAACTGTCTTAGCTAAAATAATCTTATAATAATAAGTATCATTATGACAAAAATACATAAGAAAGTTTATAATCTAATTAATTCATAGCAAAGTCTAATTTGTCCTTGCAAATCCATTATTTGCCATACGATAGCTAGACTAAGATGAACGTCTACCATTAGTGGGTGATTCCAATTCCTGAAAAAATATATTAAAATAGAAGAGAAAAAAGTTAAAATTTATCGAGATCTAGCCATCCACAACTAACTTTCCTCATGTCTAAATTCATCCTATAAAGAAGAGAAAAACGTACAAATGTTAATGATAGAAATGTATGTTGTCTTAATAAATGCAATGTGAAAATTGCAACGGCTCCATGACTTGAAATGTAGTATGAGCTTATATATGAAAAATTAAAATTCAATATTATGCAACAATTGGTTGAATATATTTACTTTTCTAAGACCATCTACTCTTCCTTCCTTTTCTTATTCATGCAACATAACACCAAACATCACCCAATAAATAACAAAGTATAATGTTTAAATCCTCATCCAATAAGAAGGATTTTTCTACGTGTAAACTCAAAAACAATAAAGCTGAGCTACATGATAAATTTTGCAACGTGTAAAATAAAAAAATAATAAAACTGAGCTATATTGTTACCATGATTTTTCGACCCTAACAAATCGTCTTAAAAGTACTCATTTGTCATTGATATTAAAAATAAATAATACAAATAATATATTTAATGTTGCAAAGATATGATTTTCAATAAAAAAATGTAAATGTTGATTCCTTAATTTACTTAAGGCATTGCTTATCCAACCCTTAGTCTTTCTTCTTGTTAAGAATTACAGGGTGATATCTATCATACACAACTCTAAAAAGGATACTAGTAAAATATCATAAACATATATATATATATATATATATATATATATATATATATATATATATATATATATATATATATATATATATATATATATATATATATATATATATATATATATATATATATATATATATATATATATATTCTACAAAGACTTTCTCTTTTCATGTTTTACTCAAGCTAATTATTTTCAATTTCATATAATAGAACATCAATTATTAACAAGGACCACAACAATAATTTTCATCCTATTACCTTTTCTTAGATGAAATACACAATTTTTTATCATTCTCCAATTCAATTTAGATAAGGTGGAAGCTTTTACACAAAAAATCTTCTTAAAATTTCACCAGAATATTTAGAATCCCGAAAACTTACTCAATGCAAACAATATGTTATTTTATTGTTTATTGAAATTTTGGAATGAAATTGGAGATTTTTATTTTAAAATACAGTTGAAAAATAAGCAATTTTTACAAAATCAAAACATCAAAGATTAATAATTTTTTGATCATAAAAGTATTAGAATAAAAGACTCACCCATAAAGAAGAGGACCCATGAAGGCTCATAAGTATCTCGAAGCAATTGCTAAAAAGTGTGAATAATCTTTAAAGCAAAGCAAAATGGAGCTTTTGGCACTGGATCTCCGACGCCAACTTTGCCACTTTGAAAAATTAGATGAATAGAAAGTGCATATATGATGAGGAAAAGAAATTGACGGTAATGGTGTGGTCATGAGAGATTAAATCATAATCGGACAAAAGGAAGAAAGAAACAAATGAGGTGGCGACTAGGGTTATGTTTGAGGATAGAATTTACGTGTTTTCTCGCACAGAGAAAAGTTAAAAGAACACATACATTAGTTGATCATTGGCATAAGATGTTCAATTGTGCACTCAAACCCTTAAAAAGAAAACTTGAATTCTTTTAGGATAATCATCATTGTTAATTAGCATACTACATCTAGATCTTAACTTAAACACTAATAAATAATTCTTCAAGAACTAGAGGTAAAGTTCCTTTTCTTAGTAACCAAATAAAAAGGATAAAGTAAGTCAAAATATAAACTAGAACACCTTGCATATATGTCACTTAGTTATTTTGTTGGGTTTGCATTTTTGGGGAGCGATAAAAGAGAAAAATGTTACTTGGGTTTTAGAAGTGTGTCGAACAATGTTGAAGGACAAATAAGACACGCTAAAAGTCATTGTCACCGACAGCGATACCGCATTGATGAATTTGGTTGCAAAGGAGTTTCCTACTTCATACGCATTAATTTGTAGCTATTACATCACAAAGAATGTGCGAAATCGAGTTAAACCTGTAGTAAGGACCAAAAAAATTAAGGGTGAAGACAAAATAATTGTCAAAGCTAACATGATAGTGGAAAGAATAATGATGCTTGGAATATTATAATAAATTCTTCTAGGAAAGAATTATATGTCGATGATGTTATACATTTTAGAAAGGTGTGTGAGAAATATCTTGATTTGTTGAAGTATGTTGAAAGTACAATTATGGACCAGGTGAAGGAGCAAATGGTTTGTACTTGGACCGATTAGGTTAGGCACCTTAGAAATACCACAACTAACCTAGTTGAATCTGCCCATGCTACAATGAAGAATTGGTTGGGAAATAGTAAGGGTGATTTGTCTAGAGATTGGGACTTTGCGAACCAAATGATCCAAAATTAGCATAACGAGATACATAAATCATTTGATCGTCGCATCACAGTGTTGGAACACAAATTCAAAGATAATAGTCACTACTCTCAGTTGGTCGGAAATATATCTCGAACAAGACTGGATTTTAATTTTCACGAAGCCAAATGAGATGAGAATGTAGGTTATGATAGCTCAAAGTATGGTTGCACACTTAAGAAAACATTTGGTCTCTCATATGCTTGTCTAATTTAAAAGAAGATAAAACTTAGTGGCCCAATACGAATGAATGAGGTTTGCACTCACTAGACATGTTTAGAAATCTATAAATGGAATGTTTGTGTTGGATATAGAAACTTTGTGTTTGAAAATTGTGTATTGATTTGATTAAAAGTTCATAGTTAATTTATTTATTACTTTTTCAATACAAACATTTCATTTAGATTGTGTTTAACATGTGCCCTTGGGCACAAGTTAGCATTACCTAATTTATATTTATTAATTATAATTAATTAAATTAGCCATTAAAAACAAACAAAAATTCTGCCGTTTCACATTTTTATTTATTTAAAAAAATAGGTGCTTCATTTGGTTTCTCAATACAAACCCTTTAAATCTAATTTCTCTTCTCCCAATTTCCAATCATCAATGTCATTTCTTCAATTTTCCAAAATATTTATTTCAATTTCTGTTGATTTTTCTTATATAAATAAAAACAATTTCTTCTCCCATTGATGAAACAGTGGTGAAAGAGGAGAAGAACCGAGGGAATTAGGTGAAACAACGATGTCAATAGTTGTTAGAAACTTTGATGTTGAAACAAAATTAGGGCCTAGAGTTGTTTGTAACTTCGATTTGAATGAGTCCCCAACCAATCATGTGCTGATGAAATCATTTGTCATGGATATTTATGTTGAAAGAGAATGAATTATATTCTAATGTCATGTGATTTTATGACAAGAGATATATATAAGTTTTAAATTCTGATGATTATAAATTTTCATCTTTTGAATTTGTGTTAACGTTGTTTGTGTGAAACTACATATGGATTATTTGCATTAAAGTAGAGTGGAGTTGAGAGTTCGAATTGGTGGAAGAATGTCTGCCAGTGAGTTTATTGTCAAAGACTATCTTTTCTTATGTAATTAAATAAAACGAATGTATATGATTTGATCTTATATTGATTAGTTTTGTTTGACACTTTCAATGGTGGACTTTATCATATATTCTCTTTCTACTTGTGTTATTCTTCATTGTTAACCTGGTGTTATTCTGCATTGAGAGATTGTGGGATTTAAGGAAACTTTGCATATAATTGACAGAAAATCAAATTTAAAACTTATAGAATTGATTTTCTTAAACCATTCACTTAACCAAGTGTCATATTTTATTGGATTTATTTTACTCTACATTGGCTCACTTCATTGTTGTCCACCACAGATCATAAAAATTAATAGATTCATTCAAATATTATGTTTTACAGTGAGATAGGTTATTGGTTACTACAAGACATGGCAAGGAGAAAGTGTTTGAGTTGGAGAGGCTCTATCTAGAGATAGTCATTCAAGCTAGAAAGCGCACATTTGAAGTTTAGTTAGATATAAATCCAATGACAAAACATAAAAGGCATGTTTTACATGATCTTTGAATAAAATGTGTTCAAAATGTCAATGGAGGATTTTGTAATCCAATTATTATTATATATAGAACCTCTCTTTATCCTCCTGTTTTATTTCTACTCATCATAATAACCAAACAAGCCCTCTCTTCGTCGTTTTACATTCTTTGGACACTATTCCTTTTACTCATAGTAATGGATACTTTCAAGACTTGTGTTTCCTGCAAACAAAAGTGTTGAAAGTGCTCTGTAAAAGAATCTTTGAGACAACCTTTTAGGACAATTGTTTTTTATGTTGCCAAGATGTAGGCTACACATGAAAGATGGGAGACTTTTGAGAATGGAATATTAATTAACTAATATTAGGCTTACATTACATTATTTGTCTATACTGATTTTAATAATATTACTTTCAAATACTTTTTCATATATATTTTTTAATTTTATATAATAAGGGTGAATTAAAGATTTAACAAAGAATATTGAAACTCCCTCTCTCTTCTATATTTCAAGTTCAAAATATTTAAATTTAGTTTAGAGTTTATAAAATCTTTTAAAATTTTGTATAATTAATCTCACAAAATTTTAATTTTGTTTATTTATTTGATGTCACAAATATTATTTCTTAAAATTTTATGCTTTTAATAGTATTTATGATGTAATTAAAGTTAAAACCGATTTTATAAATTTTCATATTTATTTAATAATAATAATGATAATGAACTTCCAAATACTTTTTCATATACTTTTTAATTTTATATAATAAAAATGAATTAAAGATTTTTACAGAAAAATATTTTTTTTCAATAAGCAAGATATATTGAATAGAGAACAAAGGGTTCTCAAAGCCTTTACAAAAGGACACGGGAAAAAGCCCGACAAAAGAAAAATTACAAACCAAATTAACTTACGAGAGGAAAAACAACGGATCCTTTGAAAACTCGTAAAAAGAAAAATTGAAACGTGTAACTTTTCCACAAAAAGTCCACCTCCAAACAAGCATCTTAATATTCCAAATGGTATCGTCAACACTCCATTTATCCTTCCGGAAAGACACCCCATTCCTAATCAACCATATAGTCCAAGTAGTAGCTAGCCAAACAACACCAAGCTTCCTCTCTTTCACCCTTTTACAACGAAAGAACCAGTGCCGAATCATAAAATTTTCCAAACCATCTTCCTCACCAATGTCTCCTATTCCCACCCACAAAGAAACCCCCCTCCAAACCTTCTTAACCACCGAACAACTAAAAAATAGATGCTTCATGTTCTCCTCACAAATCCCACACAAAACACAATTTAAATTATCAAGAGACAAAGGCGTACCTCTAGACACCAATAGATCTTTTGTGGGAAGTCTATTCCGGAAAAGTCTCCAACCGAACGCCTTTATTTTGAAAGGAACATCCATTTTCCAAAACAAGCCAAACGCTTCTGTCGCGGGGAAAAATCGTATCCTTTTTTCTCGGGATGAGACACCTGATGCCTTCTTTGGGCTCGAGTGCTCAAAAAATGATTTTTCTTTTGTTTCGACCAAACTTTTTATTATTTCCAAAGTAGGAAAAGGAAAAAAGCTGCAATAACCTAAAAGTGGGGGGAGAGATCTTGGGTAAGAGGGTTGGTTATACGAAGGGAAGGTATTAGCACCCAACGTATCTATAGTACTCTATAGGATTCTTTATTGTTTTTCATTCTATGTTATGGTGGAGGTTCTGTTGTGAAATAGGTGGGACCTAAGGTGTTTGTTTGATTATGCTCGCAAAGATCATCGCGATCCTCTGCATACATATCCCCTATAGGGAATCAGAGCATCTGTAGCTCGGGGTCTACGGGTGCTAAGGTTTGAGTGGTTTGAGAGAGAAGTTTTGCTCGCCAAGGATACGACCTTGTGCCTACGTATTCTCAAAGGGATGTTGAGAAAGTCAGAGCAATCGTAGTTCCCACTTATGCTAGTGGAAGCAAAGGATAAGAGACAAATGTCATCTAAATGTTCGATGTATCTAATCTATATCATCACATACATCTGTTTGTTTTTTGTTTGAAAATCTTTTCATTATAAGCCCTGGGCTGTGCCACTTATGGCGCTTAGAATGATAAAGATGTTTTTTTGTTTAACCAGCCTTGTGGCAAAAACTTTCAATGAAGTCAGCCTTGTGACAAAAAGTTTTGATTAATCAGCCAGCCTTGTGGCAAAAGTTTCAATGAAGTCAGCCTTGTGACAAAAACTTTGATTAATCAGCCAGTATGGTGGCAAAACGGTTTGATTGATTAGCCAGCCTTGTGGCAAAAAAAAGTTTGATAAATTGATTGATTGATTGATTGTTTGTGATGATATAGAAGAGATACTCCTATCATAGAGATGATAAATGTCTAATCTCCTAGGGTATTTGATTTGGATATTGGGGATGCTTATAAGAAGCCCGTGGGTCCTTGTACGAAGCCCAAGAGGAGGCTATCCGAGGGTCCTTGCATTGTAAGCCCAAGAGGAGGCTATGGGAGGGACAATTCAGGGTCCTTGCATTGTAAGCCCAAGAGGAGGCTATGGGAGGGTCACTCATTTGTACAAAGCCCAAGGGGAGGCATGGTATAGTTGGTTTGAGCTCTTAGAGCGATTTCACCGGGAAACCATACTCTATGTCCTAACCTAAACTAGGGAGATTCTTTGCACGAAGCCCAATAGGAGGCTATGGGGAACCTAGTGTTGTACTAAATTGAACAAGCACACATATCACACATATGAACAAACATGAACAAGTATGAACAAACATGCACAGGTATGAACAATTATATATATGACAAAGTGTGTGTATATAATGGAGTTTATGAAGGAAATATACCTGTAAGCATGATCCATTTGTATACACGGGGGCTCGGGACTTATACTCGAGGAGAGGTCCACTTGAATTTATTCAAAGCTATGTAAACAGGTATTCACAAAAGGGCTTGGGACTTATACCTACATGGAGGTCCATGTTTTATTTGCAAAACATGGTTGATTGTTTTATTTACAGACGCGTCGTTTGAAAAAACCGTTTGAAAGTTGTTTTGAAAGAAGTTTTCTGTTTGAAGAAACTGAAACTGTACAAAGGCAAAGGTATGTACAAAAGGGGCTTGGGACTTATACCTACATGGAGGCCCATGTTTTATTTGAAAAGTTTTGTTTCTTTGAAGTTTTGTTGTTTTGAAAATGATTTGAAAATTGTTTGAAAAGGTTTTATTTTGAAAAGGTTTTATTTTGAAGAAGTTTTATTGTTTTGAAAAAAACTGTACAAAAAGAAAAGAAATGGGACTTACACTCTCTAATATTCGAGAGGCCCCACTTCGTTTTGAAAATCAATTGATCAATCAAAAAAGGATTTAATCAATAGTTCTTTTGAAAAGAAAAATCAAAAAGAAATGGTTATCGTTTTTGAAAAGAATCGTGATCGCTTGTTTTAAAACGATTTTGAATTTAAAACAAATCAACTTAATTAAGTTAAAACAAGTTTTAATGCTTAATTAAGACCTAAGTGATTAGGGTTTGATCACAAAAAAATATTTACAAGTGATTATGTTTGAAAAAATCAAATAAAACAATATTTAAAGTATTTGAAAATACCTAAAAACATGTCATTTTAAACCTAATTAAAAATGTATTAAATAAATCTTTTTTGATGATTTTTTTTGGTATTCATAAAATATGTATATTAAACAAAGAGTGTGCAAAAAATGAAGTGAAAATAATGAATTTTGATTGGTTAAATTAATTGATGAAGTTATGAAGAAAAATAAGAAAAATAGTGATAAAAATTGGGTTTTGTCTCCACAAGGACTTGAACCCACGCCCTCATGCTTGCCAATCAAAACAATGACCAACTGAGCTGCGCGCGCAGCTTGTTATACGTATGCCTCCATTTAATTATATTAAAAAACAAACATTTGAAATTTATGAACAAAAAATGGCGCCAAGAACACATCCCCAATTCAAATTTGAAAATTCTGAAAACTGAATTGTTTGGATCAAGTAAGGGGTCTATTTCACTCGATTTTCCATAAGGAACATGATGGTGATCTTTAATTTCATTTATTTCCACTCTAAGGTCATCAATTTTCTGGAAATCGTGAAGAACCCTAATTCTGAGATTGATCATGAAATTGTGTATGTGCAAGATAAATAGCAATTGATTGAGGGTTAATGATCCACATGTGTGCAGAAACAAGATGGTATGTTCATATTTTATTTATGATGCATGGAGAATAGAGTTTGAAGTTCATGAGCACTTACCTTAAAAATGGCAAAACTGAGAATCGAATTCTGCAAATGAGGAGTTCCAGTTGTTGTTTCTTGATCTGGACAGCATCAATGGACCTTATGGAACATGTTTGAATGCTTGGAACAGTTTGAATTCACTTGAGCAAGGCCATGGAACCCGATCTGCAGAAGCTTCAAGTATGGATCGAGCTTGATGATTATGAGGTTACAGGTTGATGGTGAGTGTTTGGATAGTTCATATGAAGTATATGGATGGTGTTTGAAGTGTTAGTTTGGACAGAAATAGCCTGGAATTGATTTTGGCATGATAAGGCTTATTATGTGCATATATGGAAGTAAGGTAGTGATTTTGAGATTTGAGGTGTTTTGGGGTGTGTGAATGGATCAAACACATCCCATATGATGTTTATGAGATGTTAGAACCATCACTTTGGCCATAACTTCAATGGTTTGGAGGTTGAGTTTTCTACCTCTTTGAAAACTATGAAACTTGCAATTCAAGAAAGAAGAGAGAAAACCTATAATTGTGAGGTTTTGGTGTGAATTTGAATGAAGTTTGGACCTCTATTTATAGGCCAAGAGTTCTGAACTCAGACCTTTGCAAGTTGATCAAGAAGTGATGATTTGGCTTAAGAGATAAAAAGGAATCTTTTACATTTAATGCAAAATGGTTAAAGTAACTTAACCATGGTCATTCTTCCAAGCTTCTTATCCTCTTCCATTCTGATCTCAAACCAGAAAAATATCTTCCAATTATTGCATTGGTGTGTCATCACTTGAATTATAGGTCATATAGTATTGAACTTAGTGAAAATGGCTTGTAATCTCATGCATAATGACCTCTAATGACAAAATTCAAAACCATAGCTAGGCTCCATATTTTTTCATGCTCTTGGACATTTTGGAAAGATCATATTACATACTTCAAAACCCTAGTTGAAAGTTTCTTCAAGACCTTTAAGGAAATGGGTGAAAAAGATCCATGAACTTTGAAGAAAATGAAGTTTTAAGTGAAATTTTCAAAAGATACCAACTTTGAAGCTCCATATCTCTTAAATGGTTGATCTTTTGGAAAAAAATTATATGTGACAAAGTTGTTCATTGGATCAAAATCTACAACTTTCATGTTGGAAGTTTTTTTCAGTTTGTAGGTGAAATTTTGAGAAATTCCCTTCCAAAGTTTGGAAAAAACCATTGAAAAACAGTTAGAATTTTTCTAAGTATGGAAAGTCAAACTTTTGACTTTTTGATTCTTGATTGATTTTCTTGATTTTTCTTGATCAAATGAATTCATATATCATATATTAATGATTCAAAACTTCAAAAGTCATGGTTGACCAAAATTCCCCAAAAGTCAATGGTGATCTTGTACAGTTGACTTTTTCAAACGAATCGCGTTTCTGGAGATTTCCAATGAACCAGGCTATCCTCATCAAATGAATGGTATGAATGGATCATATTGAGGCATTAGAGGATATTGAGCCATGATTTGAGTTGTGGCACCATGTCCTGATTAAAAAGGCAGTTGTTCAGTGAATTAGGTCAAAAACCCTAATTGTCGACCTGATGAAATTGATGACTGTGGATCTTGAATTGAGATGTAATTTCCATTGGATGTTGTCATAGGGATTATTTGAAGATGATTGAAACCTTTGATTGACTTCCTGGGGATTTTTAGGGTTTCCCAAATGTGATCCCTGATTTTAGTCCCTGATAGTTCAAAACCCTAATCTGAGGATTTGTTTGATCAATCTCTGGGTGAGGGATGTCTTGATCCAATAAATTAGGTCAAGATAATGCACTTGGGGTCTTGATGTCATGTCCCAAGCCATAATGTCAAATCCTGAGCCAAAAATTCAAGAGTATGCTGTCTTCAGTCAAAATCCTAATTTGGTCGATTCAAAGCTGTTGAGCTTGTTGAAGTAAATCTCTGAGGACCAAATGTTGATTGTTGATGAAGATAGTTCTTTTGAGATGAAGGGAAAACAAAACCCTAATTGATTGTTACTTGTACTGACGAGTGATTTCTTGATTAAACCCTGCTGAGCACAAGTAGCAAACACAAGCTATGCAATTTGTTAGAGATGCAAATGATGCATATGCAGATGATATGAGGTGGTATCTTAGGTCAAAAATTGGGGTATGACAGCTTCCTCGTTCTTGTTAGGAGGACCAAACGGGATTCGAAGGCGATCATAAAACTTATAGCACGAAGATACCGAAAAAATAGATTCTGAATTTCCCCTCCAAGCTACCGAATCCTTTCCTTCCTTCCACCCCCCAAAAACCTCCAACCGACCCTTCAAGTCATCCAAACTATTACTGAGGCCAACATCCCCCATAGCTCCAACATTTAAGCCTAAATCACACCAACACCACCTATTATCCCTCCAACCACCCATCGTCGCCACCGAAACACTCTTTAAAAAAGAAGCCTCGAAAAGATCCGGAAATTCATCTTTCAAAGGAATACCATCCAACCAAATGGAATCCCAAAAAGGAGTAGAACCCAACTTGAATAAGTCCTTCCACCAAACGGAAAAAGAGGAAGAAACATTACAAACCTTACCTCCTCCCATAATGAACGAAGATAAATCACCGTAACGAGACTTCAACACATTAAACCACAAAGAATTATGTCCTTCAAGAATTCTCCATCTCCACTTGTTAAGAAGAGTCAAATTGAATAAGGAGATAATCTTCACACCTAACCCCCCTTTCTCTTCCGGCAAGGTTACATCATCCCATTTAACCAAATGAATTCTTCTTTTTTCCTCCACACCCCCCCCCCCCCAAAGAAACTTATTTTGAATAGAAGTCATCATCTTTACCACAATTCTCGGCATCTTGTAGAAAGACATAGTGAAAATGGCTAACGAACTAAGTGAAGGATAGAAAAACACTTAGAAAGGGGGGGTTTGAATAAGTGTAGCTTTAAAAACTTGACAGATAAAAATAAATTGCACAGTTATTTTTATCCTGGTTCGTTGTTAACTAAACTACTCCAGTCCACCCCCGCAGAGATGATTAACCTCAACTGAGGATTTAATCCACTAATCGCACGGATTACAATGGTTTTCCACTTAGTCAGCAACTAAGTCTTCCAGAGTCTTCTGATCACACACTGATCACTCCAGGAACAACTGCTTAGATACCCTCTAAGACTTTTCTAGAGTCTACTGATCAACACGATCACTCTAGTTACAATCTGCTTAGTTCACTCCTAAGACTTCCTAGAGTATTCTGATCCACACGATCACTCTAGTTCCTTACAACTTAATGTAATCAATCTAAGAGTATTACAAATGCTTCTTAAAAGCGATAATCACAACTGTGATATTTCTCTTAACGTTTAAGCTTAATCTCACTAATATATTACAACAGCAATGTAGTGAGCTTTGATGAAGATGAAGATTCTGAGTTTAGATTTGAACAGAGTTTCAGCAAGTTGATATTCACAGAATAGATGTAGAATTAGTTAACCTTGCTTCTCATCAGAACTTCATATTTATAGGCGTTGGAGAAGATGACCGTTGAATGCATTTAATGCTTTGCGTGTTCCGTACAGCATCGCATTTAATGTTATACGCTTTTGTCAACTACCTCGAGCCTTGTTCACGCTGTGTCTACTGACGTAGCCTTTAGTAGCTTTTAACGTTCCTTTTGTCAGTCAGCGTAGCCTGCCACTTGTACTTCCTTCTGATCTGATGTTTGTGAATACAACGTTTGAATATCATCAGAGTCAAACAGCTTGGTGCATAGCATCTTCTGATCTTCTGACCTTGAAGTGCTTCTGAGCGTGATACCATCTTCTGAGCTTCAGTGCTTCTGATCTCACGTTCTTCTGATGCTTCCATAGACCCATGTTCTGATTCTGCTTCGACCATCTTCTGATGTCTTGCCAGACCATGTTCTGATGTTGCATGCTGAACCCTTGAGACAAAGCTTCTGAGCGCTGAATTATGCGTACTCTTTATATATTTCCTGAAAGGGAAATTGTATTGGATTAGAGTACCATATTATCTTAAGCAAAATTCATATTATTGTTATCATCAAAACTAAGATAATTGATCAGAACAAATCTTGTTCTAACAATCTCCCCCTTTTTGATGATGACAAAAACATATATAAATGATATGAATTTGCGATCAGAAAGAATAGACGGCAAAAGACAAATTACACAGCTATAGCATAAGCATATGAATATGTCTCCCCCTGAGATTAACAATCTCCCCCTGAGATAAGTAATCTCCCCCTGAAATAAATACTCGAAGAACTTTAATAAAAGACTTCCCTGATTATTTTGGTAGAGACGATCATATAAGCTTCTGTCTTTAGAGAATTCATAGCTTCTGACTTCTGCTTCCATAGGACAGCTTCAGAACTAGAATTTCTTTAGATCCCTAGAACACTCACAGCTTCTGATTCCTGCTTCCATCTAGGACAGCTTCAGAACTTGAATTTCTTTGATCTTCTGAACATTCACAGCTTCTGATTTCTGCTTCCATTCAGGACAGCTTCAGAACTTGAATTTCTTTGATCTTCTGAACATTCACAGCTTCTGATTTCTGCTTCCATTTAGGACAGCTTCAGAACTTGAGTTTTCTGGATCTTTAGAACATTCACAGCTTTGAATTTCTGCTTCCCTCGGATAGCTTCAGAGCTTTGAATTTCTACCAACATCACTTCATGCTAGATTTGTATCAGAACATTGTTGAATGTACCAGAGCATCATCTGAGCATCTCTACATCCTGAAATGTTACAGAACAAAAACTAAACGACAAAAGTCAGCATGAACGAGTTAGAACATAAAATATATGTTTGAACACATTATATGTATCAGATCCATAACATTATATGTATCAGAGCAAACAATATATCAGAGCAAATAGAATTTTGTCAAATCAAATAGACAAATATGGATCAAATTCTATTATCAGTGCTTCTGATTCATTCTTCTTTCTTGCTTCTGATCTCTGAAGCTTGATAGCACTCGGCTTGCTTCAGATTCCATGGTTTTGCTTCTTGTGTTTGCTTTGAAGATTTTCTTCACTTCTTTATACCTGCAAAACACTTAAACCATGTAGAACTTGCAGTTCTTGTTAGTAAATGTGTGGGAGCTTTACCCAGCAACTGATAGATTAATCAAATCATTTATCATTTATCTTCTCCCCCTTTTTGTCATAACATCAAAAAGAATATTTCAAAAGATTTAGATGCATAAAACGACAAATAGAATCACTGGAATGTAAAAGCAAAGAAACTTTTCATTGATAATCAAAAAGGATTACAAGAAGTTCCTATGTTTAACAAGCAGATGCAACAAGGAAAAGAAAACTACAAAGACCAAATCCTAAGACCCTAGCTAAGACAAAGTCTGTGCCAGCATGCCATGAAGGAGTGAAACGCCTCATTGACTGCTTCTCGGGCTTTCAGGCGAGGAGTCAGGGAGACTTGGTTCTGATGCAGATCTTCCACCATCTTTACCAGAGACAGCATTCCCAGCAGGTGAAGATGAAGAGATTTCTTCGGAATCGATTAAGGGAGAGGAAGGGTTAGATGAAGAGGAAGCTGAGTCTTGAAGGTCGAAAGATGAGGAAGAAGATGGAGATGATGGAGGGCTTTCACCAGGAGGATGAAACACACGTCTAGAATAGTTTCCAGACAACATTGCTTCGAATGGATTCACCTTGAGAGGATCATAGGTGATTTTGATCTTTTTGGGTTTGGAAGGTGATGTTTCAACAGCTTTTCTTTTGTTGTTTTGATCATTTTCATTATTTCCTGGGCTTGATGAAGAGTTCATGATGGGTTTGCAGAAAAATGAACAGGTAGGGTTTGATATGGAAGAGAGAGAGAGAGAAAAACTTGATGAAGAAAGCAAAGAGATAGAGAGAGATGAGAGGGAAAGAGAAGAGTTTGAAGAGTATTTAAAAGAAAATAAAATGAAACGAATGATGAATAGCATTTAATGTTACGTGACGTGAGGAGAGATAATAAAGACAAATGAGGTGACTAGCACAGTTACCTATGGTCGGTGTCCCTTCAACTGCACGCACGTTTATCCACGAATAGTAACGACAGGTTTACCATCCCGAGATAAAACGTAACAGCTGTTTTGCTTTAGAAGAGGTTCTGAATCAACTTAGACAATGAAACGTTAGTAATAACCGAATCATAATTTCTAAAAGATTTCAATCAGAACTTCTGATATAAAAAATAATCCATTTTCATTTCAGAAGATACTCATACATGAGAACTTCTTATCTTCTCATTCTGGGCATAAATCCATACTGATGTTCTTCAGAATGAACTTAAACCTATCTTCAGCCAGGGGTTTTGTAAAGATATCAGCCCATTGATGGTCTGTATCAACAAAGTTTAAAGATATAACACCCTTCTGAACATAGTCCCTTATGAAATGATGTTTAATCTCAATATGTTTAGCTTTTGAATGAAGAATAGGATTCTTAGATAAACATATAGCAGAAGTATTATCACAGAATATAGGAATGTTACTCTCAAATATCTGATAATCTTCTAACTGACTCTTCATCCAGAGCATCTGTGTACTACAACCAGTAGCAGCGACATATTCTGCTTCTGTTGTTGATAGAGCAATAGTTGCTTGCTTCTTGCTATACCAAGAGATCAAATGACTTCCAAGAAATTGGCAACTTCCTGAAGTACTTTTTCTTTCAATTCTGTCTCCAGCATAGTCAGCATCGCAGAATCCTACTAAGTTGTATTCTTTAGATTTTCTGTAGACTAAGCCAACATTAGTAGTACCTTTCAGATACCTTAGAATTCTCTTAACAGCAGTTAAATGAGATTCTCTAGGATCTGATTGGAATCTAGCACACAAACAAACACTGAACAGAATATCAGGTCTAGAAGCAGTCAGATATAGAAGAGATCCAATCATACCTCTGTATAACTTCTGATCTACCTTCTTACTTACCTCATCCTTACCTAGGATGCATGTTGGATGCATAGGAGTTTTGGCTTCTTTGCAGTCTAGAAGATTAAACTTCTTCAGAAGTTCCTTCACATACTTGGTTTGGTGAACATACGTTCCTTCTGATGTTTGATTTATTTGTATTCCAAGGAAATACTTGAGTTCTCCCATCATGCTCATTTCAAACTCAGCCTGCATAGACTTAGCAAACTCCTTTCCAAGTGTAGCATTAGATGTTCCAAAAATAATATCATCTACATATATTTGACAAATTAAAATATCCCTTTTAAAGGTTTTACAAAAGAGAGTAGTGTCCACTTTTCCTCTAGTGAAACCATTATCCAGAAGGAAAGAACTTAAGCGTTCATACCAAGCTCTGGGAGCCTGTTTCAATCCATACAATGATTTCTTAAGTTTAAAAACATGATTAGGAGACATAGAGTCTTCAAAACCAGGAGGTTGATGGACATAAACTTCTTCATCTATATAACCATTTAAGAAGGCACTCTTGACATCCATCTGATAAAGAGTGATGTTATGTTGAGTGGCAAATGAAATTAATAGACGAATAGATTCTAACCTGGCCACTGGTGCAAAGGTTTCTGTATAATCAATCCCTTCTTGCTGACTATAACCCTGAGCCACCAGTCTGGCTTTGTTCCTTACCACTTCACCTTTCTCACTGAGCTTGTTTCTGAAGACCCATTTTGTACCAATTATATTGAATCCATCTGGTCTAGGAACAAGATCCCAAACATCATTCCTTGTAAACTGATTCAGTTCTTCTTGCATAGCAATTATCCAGTCTGGATCTTCTAGAGCATGATCAACAGAAGTTGGCTCGATCAAAGATACAAGACCTAATTGACAGTCTGCATTGTTCTTAAGGAATGCTCTTGTTCTGATTGGATCATCCTTCTTTCCAAGAATGACATCTTCTGAATGACCAGAGATGAGTCTGGATGATCTTCTGACAGATGGTTCTTCAGAAATACTTAGATCCTCCAGAGAAGCTGATACTTGATCTTCAGATTCTTTGCTTCTGAGAAGCTCTGCTTCTGATGCGTTGCTTCTTGGCTCAACAACTTCTGATATATCAATATCACAATCTGCAAAATTATCAAACTGCTTTGGTTTTTCAGAACCAAGCTTATCATCAAACCTGATATTGATTGATTCTTCTACAATCAATGTTTCAGTATTGTATACTCTGTAGCCTTTTGAGCGTTCAGAATATCCAAGAAGGAAACATTTTTGTGCTTTGGAATCAAACTTACCAAGATGATCTTTAGTGTTCAGAATAAAGCATACACATCCAAAAGGATGGAAATATGAAATGTTGGGCTTTCTATTCTTCCACAATTCATAAGGAGTCTTATTTAGAATAGGTCTGATAGAGATTCTATTCTGAATATAGCATGCAGTGTTTATTGCTTCTGCCCAGAAATGCTTAGCCATATTGGTTTCATTGATCATGGTTCTGGCCATTTCTTGCAGAGTCCTATTCTTTCGTTCTACAACCCCATTTTGCTGTGGAGTTCTAGGACAAGAGAAATCATGGGCAATACCATTTTCTTTGAAGAACTCTTCAAAGGATCTGTTCTCAAATTCACCACCATGATCACTTCTGACCTTTATGATTTTACACTCTTTTTCAGATTGAATCTGAATGCAGAAATCAAAGAACACTGAATGAGTCTCATCCTTGTGTTTCAAGAATTTTACCCATGTCCAGCGGCTATAATCATCTACGATGACTAATCCATATTTCTTCCCTCTGACAGATGCTGTTTTGACTGGGCCAAACAGATCAATGTGCAAGAGTTCTAATGGCCTTGAGGTAGAAACAACATTCTTGGACTTGAATGCAGGTTTGGAGAACTTGCCCTTCTGACATGCTTCACAAAGAGCATCTGATTTGAATTTCAGATTAGGGAGTCCTCTGACCAGATTCAGTTTGTTAATCTGAGAAATCTTTCTCAAACTAGCATGACCTAATCTTCTGTGCCAGACCCACTGCTCTTCAGAAACAGACATAAGACAAGTCACCTTCTGACTCATAAGATCTTGCAGATCTGTCTTATAAATGTTGTTCTTCCTCTTGCCTGTAAATAGGATTGAGCCATCCTTCTGATTTACAGCCTTGCAAGACTCTTGATTAAAGATTATATCATAACCATTGTCACTCAATTGACTGATAGATAAGAGGTTATGTGTTAATCCTTCTACAAGAAGTACATTAGAAATGGAAGGAGAGTTACCAGACTTTATAGTTCCAGAGCCAATTATCTTGCCCTTCTGATCTCCTCCAAACTTGACTTCTCCTCCAGACTTAAGCACCAGGTCTTGGAACATAGACCTTCTTCCTGTCATGTGTCGCGAGCATCCAGAGTCCAGGTACCATGACATGTTGTGCTTTGTCCTTTTTGCAGTCAAGGATATCTGCAATAGGAATAATCTTATCCTTAGGTACCCACATTTTCTTGGGTCCTTTCTTGTTAGATTTTCTCAAGTTCTGATTGAACTTGGGTTTAACATTGTAAGCAATAGGAGGAACAGCATGATAATTCTTAATGTGAGTTTCATGATATTTCCTAGGTTGTGTCACATGCTTTTTGGTGTGTGTTATGTGAAAGCTTTGAGCATGTGAAGTGTGCCTAATATCATGGGAGTGGCCATACTTGAACTGATCATACAATGGCTTGTATGTGATTTTCATTTCATCAACAGGTTCAAGTTTGTATGGGGTTTCACCCTCAAAACCAATGCCTACTCTTTTGTTTCCAGACACAGCATATATCATAGAAGCTAGCTGACTTCTGCCAATACTTCTAGATAAGAACTTCCTGAAACTTAAATCATATTCTTTCAGAATATGGTTTAGACTGGGAATGGATTTTTCTGAATCAGAAGGAGATCCAACATTATTGGATAATTTTAAAAGTTTTTCTTTTAATTCAGAATTTTCCAACTCAAGCTTCTTTGTTTCAAATTCAAATAGCTTTTTCAGCTTTTTGTATTTGAGACTAATCTGAGACTTGAGTTCCAGAAGTTCAGTTAGACCGGAAACTAACTCATCTCTAGTAAGTTCAGAAAATACCTCTTCAGAATCAGATTCTGATGTAGATTCTGATCCGTCATCTTCTGTCGCCATCAGCGCACAGTTAGCCTGCTCATCTTCAGAGTCTGAATCATCTTCTGACTCATCCCAGGTTGCCATAAGACTTTTCTTCTTATGAAACTTCTTCTTGGGATTTTCCTTCTGAAGATTTGGACATTCATTCTTGTAGTGTCCAGGCTCATTGCATTCATAGCACATGACTTTCTTCTTGTCAAATCTTCTGTCATCAGAAGATTCTCCATGTTCAAATTTCTTTGAACTTCTGAAGCCTCTGAACTTCCTCTGCTTGGTCTTCCAGAGTTGATTTAGCCTTCTGGAGATCAGGGACAGTTCATCTTCTTCTTCAGATTCTGATTCTTCAGGATCTTCTTCTCTAGCCTGAAAAGCGTTAGTGCATTTCTTGATATTAGATTTTAATGCAATAGACTTACCTTTCTTTTGAGGCTCATTTGCGTCCAGCTCTATTTCATGACTTCTCAAGGCACTGATAAGCTCTTCCAGAGAAACTTCATTCAGATTCTTTGCAATCTTGAATGCAGTCACCATAGGACCCCATCTTCTGGGTAAGCTTCTGATGATCTTCTTTACATGGTCAGCCTTGGTGTATCCCTTGTCAAGAACTCTCAATCCAGCAGTAAGAGTTTGAAATCTTGAAAACATCTTTTCAATGTCTTCATCATCCTCCATCTTGAAGGCTTCATACTTCTGGATTAAAGCTAGAGCTTTAGTCTCCTTGACTTGAGCATTTCCTTCATGAGTCATTTTCAAGGACTCATATATGTCATAGGCCGTTTCCCTGTTAGATATCTTCTCATACTCAGCATGAGAGATAGCATTCAGCAAAACAGTTCTGCATCTATGATGATTCCTGAAAAGCTTTTTCTGATCATCATCCATTTCTTGCCTTGTCAGCTTTACGCCTCTGGCATTTACAGGATGTTTGTAACCATCCATCAGAAGATCCCATAGATCACCATCTAGACCCAGAAAGTAACTTTCCAGTTTATCTTTCCAGTATTCAAAGTTTTCACCATCAAATACCGGCGGTCTAGTATAACCATTGTTACCGTTGTATTGCTCAGCAGAGCCAGATGTAGATGCAGGTGTAGGTGTAGACTTTTCACTTTCATCAACCATCTTTTACTGAAGCGTTTTTCTCTTCCTGAATCTTTTCTAAACACGGTTAAGTGCTTGCACCTTAGAACCGGCGCTCTGATACCAATTGAAGGATAGAAAAACACTTAGAAAGGGGGGGTTTGAATAAGTGTAGCTTTAAAAACTTGACAGATAAAAATAAATTGCACAGTTATTTTTATCCTGGTTCGTTGTTAACTAAACTACTCCAGTCCACCCCCGCAGAGATGATTTACCTCAACTGAGGATTTAATCCACTAATCGCACGGATTACAATGGTTTTCCACTTAGTCAGCAACTAAGTCTTCCAAAGTCTTCTGATCACACACTGATCACTCCAGGAACAACTGCTTAGATACCCTCTAAGACTTTTCTAGAGTCTACTGATCAACACGATCACTCTAGTTACAATCTGCTTAGTTCACTCCTAAGACTTCCTAGAGTATTCTGATCCACACGATCACTCTAGTTCCTTACAACTTAATGTAATCAATCTAAGAGTATTACAAATGCTTCTTAAAAGCGATAATCACAACTGTGATATTTCTCTTAACGTTTAAGCTTAATCTCACTAATATATTACAACAGCAATGTAGTGAGCTTTGATGAAGATGAAGATTCTGAGTTTAGATTTGAACAGAGTTTCAGCAAGTTGATATTCACAGAATAGATGTAGAATTAGTTAACCTTGCTTCTCATCAGAACTTCATATTTATAGGCGTTGGAGAAGATGACCGTTGAATGCATTTAATGCTTTGCGTGTTCCGTACAGCATCACATTTAATGCTATACGCTTTTGTCAACTACCTCGAGCCTTGTTCACGCTGTGTCTACTGACGTAGCCTTTAGTAGCTTTTAACGTTCCTTTTGTCAGTCAGCGTAGCCTGCCACTTGTACTTCCTTCTGATCTGATGTTTGTGAATACAACGTTTGAATATCATCAGAGTCAAACAGCTTGGTGCATAGCATCTTCTGATCTTCTGACCTTGAAGTGCTTCTGAGCGTGATACCATCTTCTGAGCTTCAGTGCTTCTGATCTCACGTTCTTCTGATGCTTCCATAGACCCATGTTCTGATTCTGCTTCGACCATCTTCTGATGTCTTGCCAGACCATGTTCTGATGTTGCATGCTGAACCCTTGAGACAAAGCTTCTGAGCGCTGAATTATGCGTACTCTTTATATATTTCCTGAAAGGGAAATTGCATTGGATTAGAGTACCATATTATCTTAAGCAAAATTCATATTATTGTTATCATCAAAACTAAGATAATTGATCAGAACAAATCTTGTTCTAACACTAAGAACGGCTTTCAAGAGAGTAATTCTACCTCCCAAATTTAAGTATCGGTTCTTCCACCCTTCTAATAGATTCTTCAACTTTAACACAAGGGGATTCCAAGTAGCTTCCTTCCTTGGATTGAATCCAATCGGAATACCTAGAAAATAAAAATTACTCTCTTCTTTTTTACAAGAGAGAAAGTAAGAAACCGCATCCAAAAAAAAGATTATTCGTGTTAATACCAATTAACTTACTTTTATGAAAGTTAATACCGAGACCGGAGACAATTTCAAAAGCCCGAAGAACCGCTTTAATCGCTCTAACATGTTTCCAATTTTCGTCACCCACGATTAAGGTATCATCCGCAAATTGGAGGATGTCCACCTTGCAAGAGTCCTTGATAACAAAACTTTGAAATTCCCCCACTTCTATAGATTTTCTAACAAGACCCGTAAGACCTTCCGCAATTAGCACAAAAAGAAAAGGGGAAAGGGGATCACCTTGTCTCAAACCTCTTTGAACAAAAAACTCTTTTGTTGGACTCCCATTAACAAGCACCGACATACTACTTTTGAACACCAATAATTCCATCCATTGCATCCATTTTGCACCAAACCCCATCCTTCTAAACATGTATCGAAGAAAACTCCAACTAACTTTATCATAAGCTTTCTCAAAATCCACTTTAAAAAGAATGCAACTTTTCCCTTCTTTTCTAGCATAGTCAACCACCTCGTTTGCCACCAAAACTCCATCTAACAATTGTCTCCCGGGAACAAAGGCACTTTGACAAGTAGAAATGATAGAATTGAGCACTCCTTTCAATCTACCCGCCAAAAGTTTGGACACCACTTTATACATGCACCCCCACCAAACAAATAGGCCTATAATCGTCCAAAGTCAACGGATTTTTAGACTTAGGAATCAAAGTCAAAAAGGAAGAAGAAACCGCCTTAGAAATAGAACTTCCCTAAAAAAAGTGTTTGAAGAAATTGATAAAATCTTCATTAATAATATTCCAACACTTCTTAAAGAAAAGAAAAGAATACCCATCCGGCCCGGGGCTTTTATCCCCACCACAATCCCAAACCGCCTCCTTTATCTCGCTATCAAGAAAAGGTTTTTCAAGCCCCACCGCTTCTTCTACACTTAAGGATTTGAAAGCAACACCATCCAACACCGGTCTTTCCTCTTCCGAATCTATAAACTTATTACCAAAATGATTAAAAACCGCTTCTTTCACCTCCTCCACCGAATCTACCACTCCGCCCGAAGTGAAAATTGGGCCAATATGATTGCGCCTTCTTTTTTCTTTCATCACCTTATGAAAAAAAACCGCTATTAGAATCTCCCTCTTGAATCCATTTCAATTTAGATTTTTGAAGAAGCATATTTTCTCTAATATCCAAATTCTTCCAAAATCTACAACAAGCTTCCCTCCTCTTATCAAGGTTCTCATTGAAATGAGCAATATCATCCGGATCCAACTTCTCATCGGCGATATTGATATCCCGAACTCCTCCCTCCATATCCAAATCAAACTTCCCAAAGACCTCCTTATTCCACCATTTGAGCTTCTCTTTAAAAAGTTTAAGCTTTTCTTTTAGCACAAAATCTCCTCTTCCTCCAACCTTCAAGCTACTCCACTCTTTCTCCACAAAAGGAATAAATTCATCATTAGAAAACCACTCGTTATTAAATCTAAAAGGTTTAGGACCCCAATTAGATTTATCTGACATCAACCAAATTGGACAATGATCCGACAAGTCCCGGTCTCCAATGAATTGACCAATAATCTCCCACTCGTTAACCACACAATTAGATAAAAGAAACTGGTCAATCCTACTTTTAGACTTACCATCTCCGCTAAACCAAGAAAATTTCTTCCCTTTGCATTGTATATCCACCAAAGAAGTTTTGTTGATAAAATCCGCAAATAAAGCCACCTCCCTATTATTGTGCATAACCGCCCTCCCTTTCCTCTCACTTGCATTTTTAATGGCATTAAAATCTCCACCCATAACCCATTCTCCATCTTTGAATCTTTCCATCATCGTAAGTAAGTTGTTCCACATGATTTTCTTTTTACCGAGATCACACGACGAGTAAATATTCGTCACATAATAAATTTTATTCTTCCACCGCACTTTAATCCCCAAAAAACCGTCTCCTTTGAAACTATTCAAAACTTCAACATTGTCCTTATTCCATAAAGTGAGCAAACCCCCCGATCTTCCCACCGAATTTGAATAAGAGAACCCCAAATCCGAACAATTCCAAAAACTATGGGCGAGAACATCATTCATACTAGAAATCTTAGTTTCTTGAACCAAGAAAATATCCGCTTTACCTTTAACGATCAAAGAAGAAATTCTTCTCCTTTTGAGTGCATTCACTCCCCCTCTAATGTTCAATGATCCAATAATCATTGAGACACCGTTTTAATCTCCTTCCTTACTATTCCACCTCTTCTTTCTCCTTTTTCTAAGTCCACAATTCTACTAATAAGTTTTTCTCTTCCTTCCGCATCCACCACCCCTAAAGCAACAATAGCCGACCATAGTTTGCCCGGAACATCATTCTCCAAAAATTCCCATTTTCTAACGTTATTTATTTGAATATCGGACTCTTCCTTTTGATCACCATAACACACCGAAACGCTCCCACTGTCGTCATCTTCCGCTTCCTTATTATGATTCTTCAATAGAGTACCTTTTTTATTAACATTGGACGCCAAAGAGTTTTTATCCTTCTTATTTCCAAGGACTAAACTCTTTCCCTTGTTACGCCTGTTACTACCTTTCCCCGAACACAAATTACCTGCACCTCCCACCCCATTAACATTCCTCCACCTTATCTTCTTACTCCCTTTGTGACTCAAATGATCCTCCCTGATGTTTAGAGAACATCCCACCACTGTTTGGTCACAACTGTGTTTTGAAAAGTCACTCCCCTTCCTACCAGCCCCCCTGTTTCCTCCTCACAAAACTCCCTTATTCTTGCCAATTCACCATCGAAACCACCCTTCTTGCATTTTAAACAATTGCCCTCTGCCTCCTCACCCAATATAGCCTCCGAGTCTACACTGACACCTAACCCACCCACACCTCCCATATACTGCCGCTCCTTAGAATTAGTGCACGCCAAAGTATTCACGCTATTGTTACCGAAATCACTCCCAGTGGTGCCTACCATTCCTGTCCCATCCTTAAACCATTGCCGCGAATAACTATTCTTCTCCTTATTCCAAACAACCAGAGGCGAAGAAAGGACAATATCATCGCCTTTAGTCCAGCCAAATTACCACCACACAGGCTTTTGTTACTCTTTTTCTCAGAACCAGATGAAAATTGATGGATACTATCTTCGGAACATACCGTATTTATATCGTCTCCTACCTCTATATCATTCTCACATAAGAAATCATCGAAATCCGATGATTCAGAATCAGAATATAGGGAATTCGGAATACCTGGGCTAGAACGAACCATTCCCATAGCGTCTTCTCTGACTGTAACCTTGAACAAGACACCGTCGATGCTGACAGATAAGCTGTTCGGGAAAGACGTGCCCAAAGGAACTCTCAACATCACACGCGCGACATCCATCACCTTGCCATCAGCGGTTTTTTCATCTATGCAAATGAAAGTACCCCACACCTCTGCCAGTTTAACAAAGAAGTCCGAGTGCCAAGCTATAACCGGAATTTCGTATACCCGCAACCACACCTCTCTGAATTCATCCACCATTCCTAACTCCCACCTTTTGATTTCGCTAAACCAAGCATTCCACCAATTGTCCTTTTTCCCCATAAAGTCCTCGATGTACCCTGTCTCCAATTCTTCCAACAAGCATAAGTTACCCCCAAGAGGACTGACCTTGATACCATGAATACCCTCCATCTCCATGTGAACCTGAACATTGTACGCCGCGCCTGGTATCAAAGAAGTTCCCACAAAAGCCTTCTTTAGCCTCTGTCTCCTTTCCTCGCACGAGCTGAACACCAGATTCGGGATAGAGCTATCATCCTTTCCTGTTAGAACTGCGGAGCCTGCAACAACATTAGCAAAAGATCTCGCATCCCTATTCGCAAATGAAGGATTTCGAAAAACCCCCTTTGCCAGTTCAGGAACGAACCCTCGAAAAACCCCCTTTACCGTGGAAGATTAACATGAATCTTCTTCTCAGCTATCATAATATTATCCAACCTAACCTCCATCAACCTCCCATCCTCCACGTCTAGAAAACGGGCAAAGCCAAATCGTTTTCCTATATTGTTCCTCCTCGGAGACACCGCTACCTTCACCACGTTTCCCACACAACCAAAAAGTTCGAAAAGATTTCTGGCCGAATGAGATTCCGGGAACTCAGAAACATAGAATGACGTCACCTCCACCGTCTTCCTCGCATCCCTGACCTTAGCATTCACATTTCTCCCTCCCCACGGAAACACGTCCCATCCCAAATTCTTCCCTCCTCCATTCCGATTGTGAACCACCTTCCTCCAACCACCATTGCCCTTGTCCAGATTGCCTTCAACCATGAAAGCCCGAAGAAACGTTACCCTAACTCTCTCCTAGAGAGAAGTTAGAGCTTTCTTAGAGAGAGAAAAAATATTATTGTTATTTTGTTTTTACAGAAAAATATAACAGTTCTCCATTTTTATAAACTTCCATATTTACTTAATAATAATAATAATAACAATAGTAATAGTATTAGTAATAGTAATAATAATAATAATAATAATATAAATTTTAAATAAATTTTCATGTATTTTTTTTTAATTTTATATAATAAAAATGAATTAAATATTCTAATCGAGAATATAAAAATCCCCTTTTTTCTAATAATTAAATTTTTAAATAATTTTTCATGTATTTTTTTTGTTTTATATAATATGAATGAAGAGGCTGTTTTGTATATTTCAACAATATGTATCACTCCAACTCTTAACATGTCTTTTGAGTTATCTATGCATAGAGTAGAATGAAAAATTAATTTTTTATTAAAAATTAAAAAGTGTCTATTCAATTTTGTACGGAGAACGCGAATCAATTTTAATTGGTATAATAAAGAGAAATGTAAATAGTAATTATTAGACTAGTTTAACAATAAAAAATATATAATAGTTAGGAAATAGCAAACTTGCTAAAGAATTTCTTTTGCTGTAGTATATTTAATAATTTTATTATATTTAATAATGATAATTTTAAGAAATAATTATAAATTATTATTTTTACATAAAAAAATTTATCCTGTGCCACGCACGGGTAGACAGACTAGTTATATTTTAATTTTTGTTAAATTGACAATAAAAAATTATTAATAGCACATTAATTTTAGAAACTCAAATTCAATACTTTAAGTCTTTAACTAAAGTTCCGATCTCTTGAAATTTTTTTGCACCCATTATAGTGGGTGCAGTTACCGTGCATAGATTATTATGGATCCTTAGATTATTGGATCAAATTCTAGATATCAATTGTTATTACTCAATACTCAATACTCACCACTCAATACTCAATACTCAATTCTGGATTAAAAACATGATCCAATGGCTTATGTAGGCTTATGCATGGTGCATAAGAAAAATCTTTATGCATATTAGCCAAAGCCCATTATAGTTATCTTTTATTCAAGGATTTACCTAATCATTATAGGGGAATTTTTCATTGTATAGAGTAAAAACACCCTTAAAAATTTCAAAATATCCGAAGACACCCAAAATTTCAATATGCATATCTGAAGGCATTCAAAAAAATTTGTAATTTTAATTAATTCGGATATGCATATTCGAATTCATCCCAACGGAAATTTGAAATATTGGTAATTTCGATTGCATATCCGAATTAACTAAAATCCCAAAAAAAAAATTGATTTGATTTTTTAAAAATTATTTATAATATAATTAAAATGAATTATTATTAATATAGAATAACTTAAATATAAATTATTATAAATAAGGAATAAAGAAATAAATAAAATTTTAATTTTATAATAATTTATTTGTCATAAATTATAAAAATAATGATTTTTTAAATAACTATAACATTATATATTATAATTAATGAAATTATCATGTAAAAATATCTTCTACGAGTGAATTTCCTTTTTATAGTTGACACAACCATACTCAATTTATAAAAAAAAAACAAAAAAAATATTAAAGTTACGGATTTTTTGTCAGCAGTTTCGCGGTTCGACCCGCAACCATTAACCCCTCCCTACTAATTTTAATTTTAAACACACAGATAGATAATGGCAATTTCCCCCTCCCGGCAGAATCGACAGCATTTGCATTCGGAATGAGATGAGACAGTGAATGTCCATGGCAGCCGTTATACCCAACCGCTTCTCCCTCTGTCTTGCCTTTTCCTCGCGTCTTCTTCTCAACTCTCATAAACTCACAACCCTTGTCTTCACACCCTGGAAAAGAACCTGCACTACCCATGTCATTTGCCAAGCTAAAAAGGTATTCTTTTTTAAATTAATTACTCTCAGTTTCACATTACTCGATAAATTTTGAACCTTAGAAAGAGAGAAGCAGTTTTTGAATGAATCCTGGTTCAATTGGATTAGGAAAACCAATTAGGAAGTGTTTGGTGTATAATGTGTTCATTCTTACAATGTGTTGTTTTGGTTTTTGTTAACTGAAAGGAAGAAAAGTTGGTGGTTGTTGGAGGTGGAGCAGCAGGGGTGTATGGAGCAATTCATGCCAAGACTATAGCTCCTCATCTAAATGTGATTATTATTGAGAAGGGAAAGCCTCTTTCCAAGGTCTGTGAATGTATATTCATATTCCTTTTGACTGAATGTGGATAGTATGCTATTGTGTTGTATTCAATGTTGCTGTTTTTCATGTTCTCTTTTGTTTTGTTCTTCTTTTCATGGTTTTATTTGCAGGTGAAAATTTCGGGAGGAGGCCGGTGCAATGTGACAAATGGGCATTGTACTGACAATTTGGTAATCCTCCTTTCCTTGCGATGTAAAACAACTTACGACATGCACATAAGCTTATGCATCTTATATGATAAGCGCTTACTTAAGCTGTTTGAGTAGGGTGGATGATCTGAAAAGAATGTTTTGAGTAGGGCTGTTATCGGTCCGGTCCGGATATTTGCTATCTCGAGAACCGGACCGAAATAGTGATGAACTATTTTTTTGGACCAAAACCGGACCGTTACTTCGGATATTCGACAAAAATATCCAATATAGTATCCATTTTTGGTATCGGATAAAAAAATTATCCATTCCCGGACCGAGTAACATTTCGGCCGGTCCATTGGTCCGGTTCCAATGGACCGGTTCTCGGGTGGTTTTCCGGCTCCATAGGTCCAATAACAGCCCTAGTTTTGAGTGTGACATGTGATAAGAAAGTACCTCTCCTACATTAAGGAAAAATTTTCCGCCCAACAACGTTGTATGAAAAGACCAACAAGAAAATAAACTTGGTGTTTAGTTTTGTTAGTTTTATTAATGTTATTGTTGATTTCAGTCATGTATTAGTTGGTTGTGTTATACTTCAACTTGCATTTAATTGCTTTATTATTCTATACTGTGATAGTAACTCAATGTTCGGAAGATGATTAGTTTGTAGATTTTGGCAGAAAACTATCCAAGAGGTCACAAAGAACTGAGAGGATCTTTCTTTAATGCGCACGGTCCTGAGGATACCATGTCTTGGTTTTCCTCTCATGGGGTGGAACTAAAGGTTGTTCTTTAAAATACATCTCGTTATTGTTTATGTTTCTGTTTCTAGTGTGTGTTTCTGATTGATGATCAACTTCTTATAGATTGAAGATGATGGTAGAGCATTTCCTGTCAGCAACAGCTCTTCTTCAGTAATTGATTGTCTCATGTCTGAAGTAAATCAAAGGGGGGGTATGTTGACTTAGTAAATATTGCTTTTAACTTGTTGCATCATGTGGATTATGGTTGTTGAAACATTGTGTTTTTAACATTGTTATCAGTATCTTATGATACATATGAGTAGTATCTTGATTCAATACAAAACTGAACCTGATTGATAGGAGTCTCTAGTGCGTATCAATTTTTTGATATGAATCTCATTTTAAATCTTGATTCATTGTAATGAATCACCACCTAAACTTAGTGTAGGCAACCACTTTTTTTTGTCAACTTTGTATAACCAACCACTTTTCTTTTTTCCATGTGATAGACCAACTTATAATTTTGTTATGTCACTTATTTTTATATAAAAATGTCATCTTTTTCCGATAATGTATCTTACGATTTTATCAAAAAAAAAGTATCTTACAATTCACAAAAAGATTTGATTCACAATTTGGAAAGTAGGTGTCCTTATTCAGGATCTGAATCTCAATTTGATGTTATAGTATGCTGATTAGGCATAACTCATCCATACAAAAACCGGCTTGTAAGAGAAAGATTGCCCCCACTTATAAACATATGTTCAGGCCACATAATGTCCGATGTGAGACTCTTAACACACTCTCCCGCGTCCAACACTATTGGGCTTGGTGCGTGAATATAAATGGTGGGTGGCCGATAGCACAGAAACCAGAAAGCAGGTGGTCCAACGGATCATGAACCACGCTTTGGTACCATATTATAGGATGTGGGTTGGGCCTAACTCATCCCTACGAAAACCGACTTGTAAGACGATGATTGCCCCCACTTATAAACATATCTTCAGACCACATAATGTCTGATGCGAGACTCTTAACAGATAACAATATTTTGAAAAACCACTTTATAACATTTATATTAGTTCTTCGTAGACATGAATCATATATTTTATAAAATGGAAATCTGTTGACATTGACAGATTATTAGAAGTCATTTTTGTTAACTGTTTTCCTTTTTTATCTCAGTCTTGCATTCATTTCATATCAGGATTTACAATGATCTTTCAAGTTATTAATGCTGAATTGTTTGTTCACAATTAGTTTCTATGCAGACCAAAAAAAATGTAACTGCGGTGTCTGTTTTACCTGGTGGGAAATTCCATCTTGAGATTAAGCAACTACCAGCTGGTTCCACTGAACATGTCGAAGTCGATTATCTCTTGATTGCTTCTGGAAGTAACCGACAGGTTATGGTCTGTAATTGATTTGAATTAAGATTCTTGGATTAGATACAAATGTGTTTCAATCAGTTTCTTTCGGTCACAGGGTTATGAACTTGCATCTCAGCTTGGCCATTCAATCGTAGAGCCAATGCCGAGCTTGTTTACATTCAAAATTGAAGACTTGCGTTTGAGGGAGTTATCTGGGGTTAATTTTTTTTTATAGATAAATGTTAGTACATTAATTGTTATGTTAATATTTTCTCATTCGTTTTTTTTTTTTTGCTTAATTTTCACAGGTTACATTTCCTAAAGTTAAAGTAAGACTAAAATTGGACAGTCTCCAAAAAAATATACCTCAACTTACACAGGTGTGTTTATTTTTGCTTTGTCATTCCTACAGACCAAATAGTGAAAAAAAAATGTTTATGCATAATATTTTGAAATGCTACTAGATTGGTCCGATGTTAGTTACCCACTGGGGACTCAGTGGACCGGCTATTCTTCGTTTGTCTGCTTGGGGTGCTCGCTTTCTGTTTAGTTCAGGTTACAAAGGTAAATGTACCCTCCTTGTGGTTGGAAGCTCTAAAACCATTATGGAGTCGATACAAATTCTTCCATTGGATTTTTCATGTTCCGTTTTTCCTCTTACGGATATTATTGATTTCAATTTGATGCAGGGAGACTTGTTGTGGATTTTATACCTGATGTGCATGTCGAGAATTTGAAGACAATTCTTTCACGTCACAAGCTTCAATTTGCGGTAAATTTTGGTTCAGTATGAAGTTACATTGAATTCTTGCTAAAAAAAACATTCCTTGCATAATTTGTTACTTGGGTTAAGCTAGCGTTAAATTTTAACTGTAAAAAAATGATCATAGACTATAAGCAATCGTAAATCTCAACTACCATGCCATTCCACTTAAAGATTGCGACCGGTTGTGTTTTGCAGAAACAAAAAGTGATCAATTCGTGTCCGCTTGAATTTGGCATAACAAAAAGATTCTGGAGCTACGTATTGGAACGACAGGTTTTATAAACGTTCCTAATGTCTTTTAACAAATGTACATTGTAATAAAAGAGAAAAAATCTTTCGAAACTATATAGGCCATTTCATATGCAGGGTTTAAGTGGCGATATCTTATGGGCCTCAATTTCAAATAACTCGTTGATGTCCATCGGTTCGTTGTTAAAGGAATGCGCATTTGAAATTACAGGCAAAGTAAGATTTCACTTATTCATTTTGTGAAGTATCATTGATAATAATATAACTGGTTTTCTATTATTAAAGGGTCCATTTAAAGATGAGTTTGTTACTGCTGGTGGTGTTCCTTTATCTGAGGTTCTGTTTCTCACTATTTCTTGACTTCCCTTCTTTATATTGGTTAGAAACTTAGAATTCTCATTAACATATGTTTTTGTTATTTTTTGTTGAAGATTTCACTGAATACAATGAAAAGTAAAATTTGTTCAAATCTGTTCTTTGCTGGAGAGGTAATTTAAACTTCTTTTTTTCTTTTTCATTTGAATATTTGGAGAAGCATATGTAAGTCTATTTTATGGTGATTAAATTGATGTAATTTATGCAGATACTGAATGTTGATGGGGTCACTGGTGGGTTCAATTTTCAGGTAAATTGCAATCTTATTTGAGTTTGAGATATGGTTCTTAACCTATCATAATCTTCTTTTTAAATAAATATAAATAACATTTTTTTTATTATTATTGTTATTATATTAAAGTTTGAATTAAATTTTCAGTAATTTAAACTTATTAATCTATATTAATTTTTTACATTTTTAAGTGTATTATAAATAAGAATTTAAATATGATGTTTTATGCCGTCAGATTCTATAAAATGTTTAACATCAAAATAAAATTTAGTTATTTTAGAAAACTTATGAAAATATGGTGTGAAAACAACTTATAAACAATGAAATAAGGGTCTATTTAGATAAATAGTTTATTTGTAGCTAAATAGCACAAATGTTTATCTAAATATGCGCTTATGAATAAGCTTCTATAAGCTACTTTTATAACAAAAGATAAAATAAATTTAAGTTTTTTATATGATATTAGTTATTTTATAAATTATCTCAGAGAACTCATAAAAATAAGTTAAAAAATACGTATGAAAAATGTTATAAGTTATTTTGATAATCTTTCTCAAATAGTCTCACAAAATTTATGTCAATAGATAAACTTAAATAAGGGAATCCAAACAAATTTTAAGTTCTTTTCATAAGTTTTTCTAAATAAATAGACTCACAAAATTTGTATCCTTAATAAAGTTCTTATAAGTCAATTCAAATAAGCTCGCAGTGTTATTAGTATTTTATATCGTTAGCCTATTTAAATATAAATCAAATCACTTATTTAAATAAGTCCAAATGGAACAAAATTTGAAATACTAAAATAACAAGCTAATAAGATTTTGATTTTTTTTAACCGGCCAGACTTAAACTTGACGAAATTTAATTCGACCCCACTTATTTCTCCTCTAACTTTAGTCCTAAAGTCAACTTTATATTCTTTCCTTACTATTATCCTTATTGACTTTAGAAGGGAGATATCTACATAGGAATTCAGGTGAATATTGTTTGCAATTAAATGAAATTTCATGGGCCTTAATTTATTGGAATAATTTGAGGGTCCATTTTTTCCATGAACCATTAGTTCATTCCTATTAATTGATTCATGATATAGTGAAGAGTGAAGAGCTTCATCCATTTTGTTTTGTGCTTTGTGTAAACAGAATGCTTGGTCGGGAGGATTTATTGCTGGAACCACTATTGGTGGATTAGCACTTCAAAGTCAAAGCTGATTTGTAACCTTTTTGGGGTGTCGAGGAACAAGTATACTTTTTATCTTGTTCTTTTTTGATTTAATTTTTCTCTCTTTTTTCTTTCATAATCATAAATAGTTTAGTGGATGAGATTTTAGATATATTTTTGAATGTCACTTCCATACATGGTTCTGATGCAAGAGACTTGGTGCATTTGTGATAGATATAGGGGCAAGGTACAAGATTCTTTTGAATATATATATATATATATTTCATATTCCGAAGATTATTATGTATTTTGATTTTTAATTAATACAATAACTTTATCTATCAATTATGTATAATAGCTTATGTGTGTACTATATATTTGCAAAATTGTCGTACAGTATACGTTATTTGCAAAGTTGATAATTGGTTCAAGGGCATAAGACAACACATTCTCATGAATTCATGCATCAAAGAGATGGTATAATCTTTCGTATTTCTTAGCAATTTCAGTCGACGTCTTTTTAACTGCAAGATTTTGAAAAGTATAAGGAGAATTAAAAAAAAAAATTGAAAAAATTACGAATATAGATAAAGTTACTCGTTAGACTAGAAACATAAAAAAACAACTTTTGATTTAAAAGATTGAAGATTAATGTTTCCACAACTATTTCAATTGTACTACGAAAACCATATGCAATAATAATATACTCAGATGGAGAAATATTTTCAAAAAAATATTAAAAATCAAATGGCATGTGATGAGTGATGTGATGATTGACGATAGAATCAAGAATCTTAAATTACATTTGATTTTTATTGTAAATATATGATTATGAATGGTTGTAATGGATTAATTGTGTAAAACTTTTTATAATGAGAGTGCATGACAATTAATATCTATTGATTAATTATAAAAGTGTCATCTCGAGAACAAGAAAAAAATCCCATCAAATAGTAAAAAAGAGATACGAAAACTTCGTTCTAGTTTTTTCTCTTCTTTTGATGGAATTACTTTTTGAAAAATAGATGGATAATATCGGCGCGTGAGTAGTTGACGACGACTAGGATTTCAGCGGAAGTATTCTAAATTAATGATTGAGGAATGATAATCTTACACTATATAATACAAACCACCGTATAAAAATACGGTTTGATTCTTTTTATAATATTTAATAATTATTCTTCATCTTTTTCAATGAAAAAAGAACACATATTTGCTGTATTTTACATGGTGTAGATACAAAGTGAAAGAATAACAACTCTCTTAATGATTTAGGCACACTCCAAGTATTCTAAATTAATTGTTAAAGATTAATAAGATTTAGGCACACTCACAACACAAGATTGATTTTCAACAATTTTTTCTCTTCTTTTTCATCAATTATACAATAAACTTAATGAATTTTTTTTGCGAGTTTTGTTTGACTCAACCGGAGAATTTGAATCACTTATTTTTCAGTTGTCATGTGTCGAAAACGGTATGGAAGTGGATCTTCTCTTGGTTGGGAGATGGTCTTACTCTCACTATAGATGACTTCATGGACTTTGAATCCATTCAAGAAAAGGTAAAGAATGCAAACACTAGGGGTCCGTTTGGTTGGGGGTTTTGGAGGGGAGGGGAGGGGAGGGGAGGGAATATTTAAAGTTAATTATGTTTGGTTCAATTTTTTATGAGGGAATTGAGAGGGAATTGGATGTAATCAGATTCCCTCCTGAAGCAATTTTGTGTTTCCTCCAAATTTGAGGGATTTGGAGGGGAGGGGAGGGAGAAGAGTTATGATAAAATTTATTTTTGTTATATTGACAAAATTATCCCCACTTTTTAATTAAAATCCTAAATTGTTTTTGATATATATTATACGTTAATTTTTGTCACATTTATTAGAATTCCTTATTTTTTACGACAACTCTATTATTTTTTCTTTATTATTTTTTATTAATATACTAACTTAACTTTCTTTATTTTTTTACATGTTTTATTGTATTCATTTTTATTTATTATTTTTTTTTTAAGAACTTAATTGTTTTATAAATTAATTAAGTTCTTAAAAACAAATTAATTGTTTTACAAATTTTTATCTATAAATTAATTATAGTTATGTTGGTAAATTGACAATTGTTTTTTAAATATCACATTGTTTTTATTTTATTTAGCATGAGTGTTATAATATTTTAAGGGTTAAAAAGTAAATTAATTTTAAAATCCCTCCCCTCCCCTCCTGAACCAAACATATTTCTGATTAAAAATCCTTCCTCGCCTTCCCTCCCCCTCTTATGAACCAAACATACTTTTAATTAAAATACCTCTCCTCCCCTCCCCTCCCCTCCCTTCCCCTCCCTTCCCCTCCCCTTTATTAAAATCCCTCCCCTCCGTTGAACCAAACAGACCCTAGGAGTGGCGGAGCCAGAAATTTTAGACAGCCTGGGCAAAAACTTTACACCATTGATTATTCATATATTTTAATTTTCACACCCTATTTTTACTAATTTTGCCCCTGGTTTTATCTAAAAATCGACTATTAGATTGAGAAGAATACAAAGAAAATAGGGATTGAACCCGGGCGCGTGCCCGGGCTAGCTGGGCTATGGCTCCGCCCCTGCTAGGATGAAGATCAATACCATTTGGATAGCAACAATTTGGTGTATATGGCTCACAAAAGATGATGTGATTTTTGAGAATGTTTCTTATTCTTATGATGTGGTGTGTTCTTATGTATTGTTCTTGTTTTGGAGATGGTTAGCTACTAAGAATCTATGTCCTGCTCTAGTTTTTACGATTGGTACAAGATACCGATGAGTTGTTTTATGACTTTGTAAGGTTGTTTGTGTTGTAAGGGTTGCACCTCTAGTACAATTTTTTAATACAATTGCTTATTGAAAAGAAAAAAAATTGAGGTTAATTGTTTAACAGCTGTAACACTAAGCCACATGATACTCTTTAAAACAACTTCAAGATGAAATTTGATCAACATGGTCGATTAAACTAATCATACATGTATACTTTTCTCTAAACAAAGTTTTATAGGACGGAATGTTCATTGTTGATAGTACCTAATCCAGTTAAAATATTTTCGTAGTGCTTTATGAATTTTTTAATACTAAGATAAAGAATAACCAAGTTCCAAGTGCAACACAACATGTTAAACTAATAATTATTATTCTATCATGAACACGTACAGTTGAATAAAAAATGACAAGTACAATCTAGTGCGTCCTAATTTTTATTGTAAAATACTACTAATTTAACAACAAATGGGAGGTGAATGGTTGATCACTCTACAATAAAATATTCTAGTCATTCATTGTATTTCTTAATGATCAAATAATATATTTATATATAAAAAAAAAGAAGTAGAATATGCATAGGATTATCGGACACAAGGTGTGTCTGACCAACACAACAACAACCAACAGAAGAATAAAAGAAACCAAAAGAAAAAGAGAAGAAACAACTACATATAACCACCAAAGCAGAAACTAAACCAAAAGAAGGAAAATAAAGTTCAGCAACCACTCACACAACAAGACGTCACCCAACAAGGACCGAGTTAGATCTCAGACACCACAAATAAAAACTAACAAACCACTGAGCACCAAGGGCTACTGGGCTAGGATTCCCTCAATCCGCTATTGATTCAAACACATGATAGGGTTCTGAAGGCAGACATTATAGGAAAGAATTCAAAGGAGATATGTTAAGGAACCTACTCCAAACAAACAAAAAATTCCTCCATCTTTGTCACATTTGTTGACAAACCGATAAAAAGCTTATCTTTGCGAATATACCATATAGTCCACACATAACTAGGGGTGGACAAATTTCTCTGACCCAACCTAAAACCGAAGTAAACGCATTAGAAAAAGAGGTAATTGGGCGGATACGGGTCGGATTACGGGTTAAACGAGTACACAAATAATAATGTAGAGACCATCGATATATTATCAGCCATTAATAATATATGGGTAATGCTAACTTGGGCCCCAAGGACACATGTTAAGAAAATATAAATGAAATGTTTGTATTGAAAAAGTAAATAAATAAATTAACTATGAACTTTTAATCAAATCAATACACAATTTTCAAACACAAAGTTTCTATATCCAACATAAACATTCAATTTATAGATTTCTAAACATGTGTCCTTGGGGCACAAGTTAGCATTACCCATAATATATTTAATTATTTCCACTTACTTACTAGATATATTATCAGCCAATAATAATGTTGTTATTGTTGATTCTATTTGGAGACCATCAATCTTTTGCACTACCGTTAATGGTATCAAGTTTATACTGGCACCCAAGTCTTTACGTGAATTTTCAACTTTTGTTTCACATATGGAAATAGGCAATATGACTGCACCAGGATCTGCTTCCTTTTACGGTAGTTTGTTGGAGTTCTCCAAAGCTTTCCTCGTGCTTCATCTCTTTTCTTCAACTTCATCTTTGTCAATAACAACTAAATGACAATGCTCTTTCGGATTTGCATTCGCGTTGTCATTGAAATCATATTTCTGTTTATCAACCAATTGCTTTACCAGTTGACCAATTTGTGTTTCAAAATTTTTGATCGAAGCATCAATGTTCTTCTCTATGACAATCAACATTTGCATGAACTAGTTAAATATATCCTCCATCTTTAATGATTTTTCTTATGGAGGGGTTTGAATATAGTACTAAAACGGTTGTCTATTTAAAGAACTTGCTTCTTATCTTCATCTGTTGGAACTTGGAATGATGATAACTTGGAGGAAGAGTTGGAAATATTTATTGACATTAAATGAGCAATAAACGAACACAAGTAAGAGCTAATATGGAGATGAATTTAAAAAGATTCATTTATAAGTCCCACATTGGAGGGAACACAAATATTAGTAGTGTTTATATATTCCAACTTGGACAATTGTTGTTGGGCCCAAGGGCACCTACAATTTTATAAAGGAGTGAGGACACACCACTGTGCCAAGAAGACACACACGCGCGCGCGCCGCCGTCCGTCCGGCCGGCCGGCTTGGCTCGGCTCGGCTCGGTTCGGTCTACATGAATTAATTTTTTGGAACCCGAATTAATGAAAATTAATTATCATTGAATAGTTAATTAATTCGGTAAAAATTAAATAATATTAAATGTGGAATTAATTAATATTTAATATTAATTAATACGAATTGGTGACGTGTCCTTAGACCAAGTCTTAACATTTCCCTCATTCACTTATTCCGCACTCCAGAATTCATATCCGAATTCTCTCCTCTCTCCCTTACTCTGCTTCATCTTCTTAAATATTCTTTTCTTTTTCGACTGGATCTACTCCAGATTCTCTCCTCTCTCCCTTACTCTGCTTCATCTTCTTAAATATTCTTTTCTTTTTCGACTGGATCTACTCCAGATACTGAGACTGGTTTTTACCATCAGAAGGTGTATCATTTAGAACGATCCATCACACGTGCAAGGGTGAATCGTATTGAAACGAGTTGTTTTATCCTGGAGGCGTCGTGGGTATTTAAGAGCTGCTTTGCATAAATCTGGCAGTACCGCGAAACGTCTTAAAGAAAGCGTACCGATCCGCGACTCAGCCGATATTTTCCTCTGTGGCATTATTTTCTTAAACCGAAAAACAACAATTTTAAGACGTTTTCTGTAACTGCCATGTCGATTGAGGAAACTATCGGTAATACTGCGGCCGCTTCTGTGAATGACAAACCATTCAAGTTTGAGGGATCCAATTTCAAACGTTGGCAATCTAAGATGAAGTTTTTCCTAACTCTGAAAAAGGTTGCCCACGTTCTGACTGAGGACATCCCAATTGTTCCTTCTGGATCAATCGAGATAACTAATGGTAAGTCAACTGTTGAATCTGACGGAACCTCCAAAAAGGACGGAGCTTCCAAAACGTCTAATGGAGACTCTGCTGCAAAAGAAAAAGCCGCAACAGATGACTTACAGCTCCGAAAAGAAATTGCCCTATGGCAAGAAAATGATTACCTATGCAAACATCACATTCTGAGCAGTCTTGCTGATGACCTGTATGATTACTATAGTAATCACAAGACTGCTAAACAGGTTTGGGAAGCTCTCCAAAGGAAGTATGACACCGAAGAAGCTGGTGCAAAGAAATATGTTGTGAGCCGCTACTTGAATTACAAGAAGGTGGATGAAAATTCTGTGGAAGCTCAAAGCCACGAGCTTCAGAAAATTGCTCATGAAATCATTACTGAAGGTAGGCCCCTCAATGAGCAATTTCAAATTGCTGTAATAATTGACAAACTGCCCCCCGGTTGAAAAGATTTCAAAAATGTCCTTCAACACAAAACAAAAGAATTTTCAATCGAGAGTCTGATTACTCGCCTCCGAATTGAAGAGGAAGCTCGGAGACAAGATCAGAAAGATGAAGTCTTAGTTGTTTCGAACAACAAAAAGAGATTCGGTGCGGTTCTGAAGCCTACTGGCAAACCATTAAAGAGTCAAAACCGCAATGCTGTGAACCGAATTAAGAATGGGAATCCCTCTAGGGCCCCATCTGCTCCATTTGCTAGGCAGCAACCACCACCTCAGAGAAATGACGCTCCGGTTTTCACTTGCTACAATTGTGGAAAACCGGGTCATATGGCAAAGAAATGTAAGAGCAGGCCTAAACCTGTTGCTGGATCAAATGCTCAAATTAACATGACTAATGAGCCATTTGTTGCTATGATCACTAAAATCAACATGGTTGGTGGAAGTGATGGCTGGTGGATAGACACTGGTGCCTCTCGCCATGTCTGCTATGACCGTGCTATGTTCAAGACATACACTATTGCTGAAGATAAGAAAGTGCTGTTGGGAGATGCTCACACCACTAATGTTGCTGGAATTGGAGATGTTGAGCTGAAATTCACCTCAGGAAAGACTTTGATCTTGAAGGACGTCATGCACGTTCCTGAAATTAGGAAGAATCTTGTTTCTAGTTTTCTTTTAAATAAGGTAGGGTTTAGTCAAACTATAGGGGCAGATTTGTACACCATCACTAAGAATGGTATTTTTGTTGGGAAAGGGTACGTCGCTGATGGCATGTTTAAGTTGAATGTTGATTTTAATAAAGTTTCTCCTTCCGTTTACTCTTTGTTTGATTTTAATATTTGGCATGCTAGACTTTGTCACGTTAATAAGCGAGTTATTTCTAATGCAAGCGACTTAGGCTTAATTCCTAAATTAAATGTGAATGATACTAATAAATGTGAATATTGTAGTCAAGCTAAAATAACTAAGACTTCGCATAGATCAACAATTAAAGAATCTAATCCCCTAGATCTTATACATTCTGATATATGTGAATTAGATGGAACCTTAACTAGAAATAGTAAACGTTATTTTATCACTTTTATTGACGATTGTTCTGATTATACTTATGTATACTTAATGAAAAATTAAAGTGAAGCGCTTGACATGTTTAAGATGTATGTGACTGAAATTGAGAATCAATTTAGTAAGAAGATTAAGAGACTTCGTAGTGATAGGGGAACTGAATACGATTCTGGGTTATTCAATGAATTTTATATTAAGCATGGAATTGTACATGAAACGACTGCTCCATACTCTCCTGAAATGAATGGTAAAGCAGAGAGAAAGAATAGAACTTTTACTGAACTTGTTGTTGCAATTTTGATGAATTCTGATGCTGCACCTCACTGGTGGGGGGAAATTTTATTGACTGTTTGCTATGTCCTGAATAGAATACCCAAGTCAAAAATTATGATCTCACCTTATGAGATATTAAAGAAAAGACAACCACACTTGTCTTATTTGAGAACTTGGGGTTGTCTGGCTTATGTCAGAATTCCGGATCCGAAACGAGTTAAACTCGCTAGTAGAGCATATGAATGTGTATTCATTGGGTATGCAGCAAACAGTAAGGCATATAGGTTTTATGACCTAAATGCAAAAGTGATCATAGAATCAAATGATGTTGATTTCTATGAAGACAAATTTCCCTTCAAATCAAGAAATAGTGGGGGCACTCAATCGAGTCACATTCCTGTGATAAGAAGCACAGAAAGCAACGACAATGTAGAAACAGAACTTCGACGAAGTAAACGAGTAAGAGTCTCTAAAGATTATGGGCCTGACTATACGGCTTATAATGTAGAAGAAGATCCAATAAATCTTCAAGAAGCTTTGTCATCGCTAGATGCAGACTTATGGCAGGAAGCTATTAATGATGAGATAGATTCTCTTGAGTCTAACAAGACCTGGCACTTAGTAGACTTGCCTCCTGGATGCAAACCAATTGGTTGTAAATGGGTTTTGAAAAAGAAACTAAAACCTGATGGAACTATTGATAAATACAAGACTCGTCTTGTAGCCAAGGGTTTTAGACAAAGAGAAAATGTAGATTTCTTTGATACTTACTCTCCAGTCACTAGAATTACATCCATTAGGGTACTTATATCAATCGCTGCTATCTATAATTTGATAGTACACCAAATGGATGTAAAAACAGCTTTTCTAAACGGTGACTTAGAAGAAGAAATCTATATGGAAAAACCTGAAGGTTTTGTGATCCATGGACAAGAAAACAAGGTCTGTAAGTTAGATAAATCCTTGTATGGATTAAAACAAGCTCTTAAGCAATGGCATGAAAAGTTTGATAACTTAATGATATCAAATGGGTACAAAGTGAATGAAAGTGACAAATGCGTTTATTACAAATCCGAGAATCGCATTTGCACTATCATCTGTCTATACGTAGACGACCTACTCATATTTGGATCAAACATTCACGCCGTTAACGCTATGAAGTCATTGTTGTGCAACAAATTTGATATGAAAGACCTCGGAGAAGCGAGTGTGATTCTTGGCATCAAGATCACAAAATCTGAACGAGGAATTTCTTTGGATCAATCACACTACGTGGAAAAGATCTTAAAGAAATATAACTATTTTGAATGTAAACCATCAAGTACGCCATATGATCCAAGTATGAAACTGTTTAAGAACACTGGTGAAAGTGTCAGACAGGCAGAATATGCAAGCATCATTGGCAGTCTTAGGTATGCCACTGATTGTACTAGACCAGACATTGCATATGTTGTAGGATTGTTGTGTAGGTTTACAAGTAGACCGAGTAATAAGCACTGGCGAGCTATTGAGAGAGTCATGTGGTACCTTAAAAAGACAATGAGTCTCGGTCTACATTATTAGAGCTTTCCTGCCGTACTTGAAGGATACAATGATGCAGATTGGAATACCTTATCAGATGATTCCCAAGCTACTAGTGGCTATGTATTCAACATAGCCGGAGGAGTTGTATCTTGGAAATCAAAGAAACAGACTATCCTGGCTCAGTCCACGATGGAGTCTGAAATGATAGCATTAGCAAATGCTAGTGAAGAGGCAAGTTGGTTAAGATGCTTGCTAGCTGAGATTCCTTTGTGGAAAAAACCTATGCCAGCTGTGTTGATCCACTGCGATAGTACCGCGACTATTGCAAAAATAGAGAACTGTTATTATAATGGTAAAAGACGTCAAATTAGAAGAAAGCACAACACTATTAGAGACTGTATCTCTAAAGGAGCTGTGAGAGTGGATCATGTACACCCTGATGAAAATTTAGCAGATCCTTCGACGAAAGGATTAGCTAGAGAGAAAGTCTATAATACATCATATAAGATGGGACTAATGCCTATAGGAATGTGAGTCGCTCATGATGGTAACCCGACCTAAATGACTGGAGATCCCAAGAAATAGGTTCAATGGGTAATAACAAGTTGCGAGTGATATGAGACGATCATGCTAAACTAAATAAAAGAAGCATGAATCCTGAAGTGATAAGAGGATGAGATAATAAAAACTCTTAATGAAATCTATACTCTATATGAGGGGGTACCTAGGCTACAGGAGTACTCTTGATAGATTCACCTATGTGATTGTGGAACTGAGGCCGGTTCCTATGGAATTTCGAGGCAGAATTCCTAGAGCCTTCACTAAACCGGAATACACGTGCAGGGCCATTAAAAGCACAGGCTATTAAGAATACATCTTAAGAAAAGGTTATGTGCGGGTCTGATGTCTGAGATAGAGTTCAAGACAATAGTGTCACTCATGTTGAATCAGAATCTTACTTGCTACGCAAAGGTTCAAGTCGTAGACACCTTTGCTTATGCATAATCTTAGAAACGTTTAACGTACTTCTAAAATCACCTTTTAAATTCAAGTGGGGGATTGTTGGAACTTGGAATGATGATAACTTGGAGGAAGAGTTGGAAATATTTATTGACATTAAATGAGCAATAAATGAACACAAGTAAGAGCTAATATGGAGATGAATTTGAAAAGATTCATTCATAAGTCCCACATTGGAGGGAACACAAATATTAGTAGTGTTTATATATTCCAACTTGGATAATTGTTGTTGGGCCCAAGGGCACCTACAATTTTATAAAGGAGTGAGGACACACCAATGTGCCAAGAAGACACACACACACACGCGCGCGCCGCCGCCGCCGTCTGTCCGGCTCGGCTCGGTTCGGTTCGGTTCGGTTCGGTCTACATGAATTAATTTTTTGGAACCCGAATTAATGAAAATTAATTATCATTGAATAATTAATTAATTCAGTAAAAATTAAATAATATTAAATGTGGAATTAATTAATATTTAATATTAATTAATACGAATTGATGACGTGTCCTTAGACCAAGTCTTAACCTAGATTTTGACTAGGTTTACTTGTCCTCCAAGTCTGCTGACCAAGTAAATAACGGTTACTTTGACTGGGCCGGTTCAACTCTCCCACTGTATTTTCGCCCACGATTTGGTCCATTCGGGTGGATCCTATTGCCTATAAATACATTTCCCTCATTCACTTATTCTGCACTCCAGAATTCATATCCGAATTCTCTCCTCTCTCCCTTACTCTGCTTCATCTTCTTAAATATTCTTTTCTTTTTCGACTGGATCTACTCCAAATACTGAGGCTGGTTTTTACCATCAGAAGGTGTATCATTTAGAACGATTCATCACATGTGCAAGTGTGAATCGTATTGAAACGAGCTGTTTTATCCTGGAGGCGTCGTGGGTATTTAAGAGCTGCTTTGCATAAATCTGGCAGTACCGCGAAACGTCTTAAAGAAAGCGTACTGATCCGCGACTCAGCCGATATTTTCCTCTGTGGCATTATTTTCTTAAACCGAAAAACAACATCATCCTATATTGAAATTAATGTTTCTTTGAAAAGTTTAATTTTGATATTTCCCGAGGTCTTTGTTAGTTTCCATCATAATTGACTTCATCAACTAAATTCAAAATTCAAATGGAACAAAAATGTTCACTTTATTTTACTCAATATGACATTTTTTCCTCCTAATTTAAAGTTTTATACCAACAAAAAAAATCATCATTTTACAAAAAGGAATTTGTTTGTATATGTAAAATCATAAGAACACAAAAAGAGCATAAAAAGGTTTGGAGAACATGTAGACTTAGGGTCAATGATCTCATATGTGGGGACCTGAAAAGCAATCAAAACATTTGGTGCTTGACACTTGAAATATCATATCACATTCCACTAGTGTCTGTGTACATATCTCAACAACAAATACTCATCAGGTTCATAGAATTGGGTTCACTTGGACGCTTCCTAACAAAAGGAATCAAGAAATCAAAAAAAATTAATTCAACTTGTGCACCTTTCCCTTTCTTCTTTCTAGAGTCGGTCACTTGCAGGAAAAGGTTTAGCACCTTTTTTTACTATTGCATATTCAAGAATCTTAAAATGTCCATTTCAAAACGTACATTAGGACCATGACAAAACAAAACCATGTGATGAATTCACATGAAGAATGCTCTGTTTATCCCACTTTATTTATATCTTATTCTTTAATTTATAAAAATATTAGCTGTTTAGTTCAACCGATAGAAAAGAAAGTAAAGAAAGAAGAGATTTTAATGCAGGATAAAAGATAACTTTTTATTAAATATATGTTTGTTTCAAACAAAGAAAAAGAGAGGAAGTAAAAATTTCAACTAAGTAATTAATTAATTAATTTTAAAATCTTCTAACATCATGTTAAATAAAATAAAAGTAATTTTAAATAAAAACAAATTTGTTCATTCAGAAATAACTAATGCGGTGAACAATTTTTTATCTTAATAATCCTTCTAATTTTATAAAATATTTATAAAAATAAATTGTAAATATAATATATAACTCATTTATTATAATTATATATAAATATTTTTTTGATAAAAATCAAATATCATTTACGTAGAATTGTAAAAATTAATTTTTTGAATTGAACAGACCACAATGAACCACAAAATTCCCTTTTAAATTTTTTTAACAATACTGCATACCCACAACTGAATAATAATCCAAAATATATAAACATTTAATACAACACTACAATTTATAAAACAACTGAATTATTACAAATAAAATAATAAATAAAAAGTAAAATAAAATATTCTCAAAAAAACGTTGAATCATACGAATAGAAATAATTGAGTTGCCTTAAGAAAAAAGCAAGCTACAAGACAATTAGAACAAGAGTAAACTCAATAATGAAAGGAAAAAATCAACGTATTAAAGAAGAATGTAATTTTGGACAAAATACATAGATTATTTAATGTATTTAATCCATATAATGACTAAATAAATGAATATATTTAATTAATTTAAAATTTTTATTAATAGAATTAAAGAGAATAATATTTTAGTAAGGACGATTAAATTTTTTTAATAAAAACAAAGCCATTAATTTTATTAATATAATAAATTATGATTTATCTTATCTATGTGCTCTCTCTCCCTTTTAATTACTACTTTACACAATAGAAAGAACTTTTGAAAAGAAGATTAAAAAAAGTATTAAATATTTTTTAAAACAATAATTTTATATAAAATAATAAATTATTAATATATTTTTAAAATTTAAAATATCACATAAACATAAATTATAATTAAAAAATTAGTTAAAATTTAAAACACTCTTAACTCATTCATATAGTATATATAAAATGTGTGCAATTTTTTTATCAAATTAATGGTCTCTCCGGATCAAACAAATAATATCAATTAAACTATATAATTAAGAGATAGTGTAAAATTGTTTTACAGTGACAGTGTATTCTAATTAATCTCTTACACTAATTAATCTCTATAAGAGAGTATATTAAAAAAGAAATTAATATTTATATTCAAAATTAAAATTAAAGTATCAAATTTAGAACAATTTTTCTATAGCTTTTAATTAAGGAAGGATTAATAAATAATTAATTTCTTTTATTTTTATTTTTATTTTTGACCGAGATTATTCCCTTTTCAATTTCTTTTAATTACAAAGAATAATCCCTTTTCTATTGTTCAGTTTTTGATTTTATTTTCTCTTCTCTTTGAAGTTGTCTCTTCTTTACGACTCCGTTTTACGCTGCTTGCTTCAGAAACCGTTTATTTATTTATTTATATTTTATATTTATTCATATAATAATCTCATTAGTACTCACAGTCTCCTTCACTCAAACCATTTCCGTCACTTTCTCGCTTCCTACATACATATCACGTGTTTTTATTTCCTCTACCGGAAAACGCGGTGATTCAGTTACGCCGATTCCTTTCCGTTACATTCTACTACTTTCTCGCATTCGCGCCATTTGACTCCAACCACAACAAAAAAGCCAAGTTTGTTAAAACAACTTAAACGCAAAAGCTCCAAAAGCGATTAATCAATTTCAGCTTCCAGCGGTAGAATACGTTATTCCGTTGATCGATGGTTATGGATAATACCGAGAAAATCAAAATCGGCGTCTGTGTTATGGAAAAGAAGGTGAAATGCAGCACCGTTTCTTCTTCTTCTTCACTCTTTTTCTCTCTCTGTTTTTTCTTCTTCAATGTTCTTGTACGATAGAATAGTTATATTCAATCACTTATATTTCCTCAAATTATTATCGCGTTTATGTATATGTGTTGAGTTTACAAGATTCGGAGAAATGTGTTCATATATGAATCGATTTGAATACATTCGATTACTTTCATTTTTTATTTTTTATTTTTTTTCAAATTATACTCGGCGAAATGTGTTCGTAGGCGTAAAGGCTTTTGCCTTTTCGGTCTATACATGTTTCACCACACTGATTATGGTAGTTGCGGTATGAATTAACTACAATTTTTTTAATATAAAAATGGTATCGGTATCGGCAGATTTTGTCACGTTTTTGCCATGGCTGACAGTTTCTAAAAACCCTGACTAACATTCGATCGTTTTTAAAAATTTTTAATTTGGTGACTAAAACTTTATATACTTGTCTTTCAATGGCTCTGATTTTCTGGTTTTTATTTTGGACTGTGTTTTTTGCAGGTAGTTTCTGCACCTATGGGACAGATATTTGACAGGTTACAAGCGTTTGGAGAATTCGAGGCGAGTTCAATGTGTTTTACTTTGTTTCTTCTAAGTTCTGTTTTGTTGCTGTTGTGTTGATTTGGGAATTTGGATTTCATTTGTTCATGAATCTACAGGAAAAAATAGAGTTTGGATTGTTTTCATTTTTTCTAATGCGCAGAATTAAAAAATTAGTATAGTTAGTTGGTGCTTTATTTCTTAATGTTCTGATTTACTTGATATAATAATTAAGAATGCAATTTTTAACCAATTGTATTTTTCAAAAGAAACTAATACTGTTTTTATTGAGTAGATTAAGTTTATGAAATTTTATAAAATTTGATTCCGATAACTATAGATATTTCTTCAAACGACTTCAAATTAACATATAATAGATTAAATGTCTATTATAAAATCACATAACTACCAATGTTTAATTTATCTAATCTACCATTAGTATGTGTGATGATTAAAATGACATGACTATATTCAATAGCTCAAGTGACACACACATATGCACACACAGACAGGTTTATTTTGTGAGAGATAGTAGAATTGGTTGGTCCTTATAGTTAAGCATTCCATTTTTTTCAATGTATTTTTTTGTTTATTTAATTCTATTGATATTTTGTAATACATATAGGTCATACATTTTGGAGACAAGGTGATTCTTGAAGATCCAGTAGAGAGGTACTATAGTTGATTTCAGTAGCATGAATTATGATTTTTAACTATGCTTAACTAAACAAATTTTGGAAAACAACTATGCTTAACTTGGTTTACAGCTCCAATTTAAAATTTTTGGCTCTCTTGTAAGTTTGCTGCTCAAAAGTTTTATTATCTTCATTATAAGCTGACGACTAAGAATGATGTGATGTAATAACATGAATTATATTCGCACATAGTATTTTAAGTGTCAGCGGGATTATTTTATTTTAATCAATGCCATTTCAGTAATCAGGTCTAATACTTTGTTTTTTCAGCTGGCCTATATGTGACTGTTTGATTGCATTCTATTCCTCTGGATATCCCCTCGAAAAGGCTGAGGCATATGCTGCTTTAAGGAAGTAAGCTTTTTACCAACTGTAGTATATTTACATGTCACATTTCTTTTCAGTAATCAGCCTATATAGGATAAGGTTATCAAAATATCTTTTTACCACCTTTACAGTGTTTACAACACATAATTTGTTTTCTTAGTCTATGGAGAATATGAGAATCACTCCACATTCATTTAAATCACATACACAATACCTATCACCAAAACTTTTGGGGATACTCCAAGATTCTGGTATATTTCCTTAGCTCACAGTTTCACACTGATAAAATTATGCAATTATAAGATGTTCGGGAAATACTTATAGGCTCATGGTCAAATACACTCATGATACTGAAGTGCTGATGAAACATGGCAATACATTTATGTCATCCTTAGGACAATAACCTTTTCAAAAACCTATGTTCTCTTGTGTATTTGGTTAAGAAGTATATGCTTGTATTTTTAAGAGCATCCCATTGCTTTTACTTTAGATATGATTTTGGATTCTCTCTTTTTCTTTGCTCATGGATATCTATAGGGAAGATAAAAGAGGGATGATTGAGTGGCTGTAACTCTGAGATAGGATATATGATATTGAAAATTGCTGCTTCTCGAGAATTATTAAAATTGATTGGTATTGGAGTCAGACTTTGTGTGCTTGGATGATTTTGTATTAATTTGATTTTATATTATACTGATTTTGTTGAAATTGGATTTGAAGTAATATGACTTATGTTTGTAAACTTTCGTCTTGTAAGTAAAGTTTGTAGTAGAACTTAGTATGAAATTTTCAACCCAACATAGACTACATTTTATTCACATTTTAGATGTTGACTCGATATTATTTTATTTCAACCAACCATGTTAAAACCTTGGAAAAATTGTGTTTACCATCACAAACTACATATGAGAAGCTCAAGCACTCTCTAAACATTTAATCTAACTTGGAAGAGTTTGAAACCTCTGCAGGCTTTATTGATCTTGTTGAGAAAAGTAGAGAAGATAATTTTTTAAGGAGACTTAAGCAGTCAGCTAGTTAGCTAGAGGGATTTTCTTACATAATAATTAGGAGGATACAGTGATAAATGGGTCATTCATATTTGTTAGCAATGGGCGATCATAGTTTTGACTCAGTTGTAACTGGAAAACACTTGGAGGAGAATTCATTTTTGATTTTTTTCTGTTTTATTTGATATGTCTTTTAGACAATGATAAGGCTCACTTAATATATCGTACTATCTAATTTCTTAAGATAATCTCTCCGCACTCAATATATCCCTTTGTTATTTTTGTTGTGTTTTCACTTTGAATATTTGGACGCGAAGGTTTATAGATCAATCTAAAAACTACTTATGTCTGTAATTCAGACCTTTCCTTATAAATGAACTGGAGCCCCAACACCTTCTTCATGACCGAAGGAATGTATATGAGGTAAGTAAGATACATAATATTTTTTGTGCTTTAAATTCAATGTTAAAATCAGTTATGACAAAGCCTTTTTTTTCTTAAATATTTTTAATATGCTATGTGGTTGTAGCTGGTAAGCGATAACCGTGGTTCACTTATGAAAAATTTCTTGGTCCTGGACTATTCTGTTCGTCATTTCTGTCCCATCACTCCCCACCTTCCCTTGTTGTTCATATAAACATAGTGAAAATTCTATTTCTGCTCATTAACGTTAACTGTATATAAGAAAAATTACTCAAAATGCTCTATGCTAATTTTCTTAAATATATATTTTGTTCTCACATTCGATTTTTGGCTTCAAGCATCTCGAACGGTTTGGAATCCCTGTTCCAAGATATGCCCTTGTAATTAGGGAAGTCCCGTACGAAGAACTTGATTACTTTATTGAGGAAGAAGATTTTGTTGAGGTTGATGGCATGCGTTTTTGGAAGCCATTTGTGGAGAAGCCTGTTGATGGTAAGCTTGTTTCTTGCTGAAACTCTCAGAGGAATTCTTGTTATTATAATTCTTTTGCCTTTTTTTTCTTCTATGGAGCACAGATGTCAACACAAGATATGGAGAGTGGAAATGAAAAATATGCAGAAAATGAAACATAAATATCACTACAAAGCCAACATGAACATCAATTCGATATTCCAATTTAAGAAACCATTGACACAAAATAGCTAGAATTGAGTGAGATGTAAATACTTGTTCAGCTTCGTGTCGTCTAAATGCAAGATCCTTTAAAGGATAACATTGTTACATGGCTTGAGATAAGGGAAGTCAACTACATGACTGCATATGATTGCTGAATATAATACTGAAATAAAGATTATATATGATTTTACGTCAAAGGGTGATGCGTACCCAAGTTTATTTGTGATATTAGATAAATGAAACATTAGAACCTGTACATTCTATGTGTTTTGGCATAACTTATTGACATTTAGTTATGAAGTGCTTCAATGAATTTTGTTATTGCGGAATAAAGTCAATTAACATTGTTTCTTTTTGAACCATGTATGTTAAATGAATGAAAGTTAGATTCTCCAAGATGCCCTTATCATACAAGTATTTGGATTTGACATGCCTATCCATGATTGGAAATATATTTTCTTAGACATTGTAGTGACTGTTTTTTTTTTTGTGTTCCTTTTTGAAGCTGATAACCACAGTATAATGATATATTATCCCAGCTCAGCAGGTGGAGGTATGAAGGAACTATTTAGGAAGGTGAGCTGTAGGCTGAAAACTCACTCTCCACAAGTAGGTGGGTCATGAATGTAATATGTTCTAAAAGACATCCTTTTCCAACAGATTTGTTGAAAAGGTTGTGACTAGGCTGTTTTGGTTACCTACATATTTAATAAACAGAAAGGCTGGATTTTATTATAATTTTAATCAATCTAATGCGCATCAACTTATTATAATTTTAAGTGGATGTGTTAACTTGGTCATAATATTGTTCTTCTTTCTCTAGTGATTGTATTGCAATACAATCTTTAAAAAGCAAATAAACTTTGTTAACAAATCAGAACATTCATAGGCCTTCTCTTTTCATAATAACATGAGCTTTGAGATAGTTTATTGTTCAACTTTCTTTTTGATCTGTTTCCTTTCTATCTTTTATAAGTCATATGACTGAAATATAATTAATGGAAGTGGTCTCAGTTTTGGTATTACATCATCATAGGTTGGTAATAGGTCCAGTGAGTTCCACTCAGAGGTGCGAAGAGTGAGGCGTGAAGGCTCCTATATTTATGAGGAATTTATGCCAACTGGAGGGACAGATGTTAAGGTTTTGGGTTTTTAAATTTATATTATTTTATGTCCTTTTTTTATTTGTTTTGTTGCTAAGTGTATTTCAAATGTTTCCGAATACCTTCAACCGTATTAGAACGGTCTTTCTGAAGTTTGACAAATGACTGTAGGTGTATACAGTTGGTCCTGAATATGCTCATGCTGAAGCAAGGAAGTCTCCTGTCGTTGATGGTGTTGTTATGAGAAATCCTAATGGGAAGGAAGTAAGTAGCATTTGAAACATCTAATCATTGTATTAGTTACAGATTTTAAGTGGAACACCACTGTCACTGTCAAAACACTTATCTAGGGAGTTTTTGGGCGAGAATCCTACCTGAGTGGAATCCGCTGATCTTTGAAACCTGAAGTTGCAGTTTCAGAATCCGTATCACATGCTCCCATTTGCCTCTACCAATTTCGGCTGCCGCCCTTACTGGTGTGCGTCAGTTGAGCTTTTAGTGACGTTTAATTTGTGTAGGTCACCTCCATAGTTTGGTTCTAAATCCAGCTTTGTTTTTGTCTTCAAAACGTTATGATATAGTTTCTTGTGCAAACAATCTTTCCTGACACATTTTCTTTCTCATCTACTAGGATCAGTTCTCAGTTGGTTCTGTTGTGACCACTTATTAGCTTTTGTCAGCCGGTCATTTGCACCATGCTCTGTGCATTGATTGCATTCATGTCTCTTCATCCCGTGCTTCTCTTTCCTTTAGGTGTGGTTCAACCGGTCTCGCCTTATCCTGTGAGACCCATTGCTGAAAAGTTACCACAGCCACATTCAGAGTCGTCCAAAAAGCCTAACCGTGATTCCTATAGTCATCTCCATGCATTGACTGCATTCACATCTCTTCATCTCGTGCTTCTCTTTTCGTTAGGGGTGTTTCCTCTGCATCCAATAGTGGTTCAACAGGTCACGCCTTATCTTGTACGATTCACTGCTTAAATGTCTCCACAGCCACATTCAGAATCGTCCGACAAGCCTAACTGTCATATCCGGATGCAGTACAACTTTATGGCCGCCACTACAGCCCTGTTGTTTCCATTTTCTCTATAATACAGCCTTGCATTGTAACAAGCTTAAACCTTAGTATGTTTTAGCTTGAGGGGGGAGTATTTGAATCAATAAATCAAATTCATATATTAATTATTAGGATTAGAATCACGGATTAGAATTTGAATTAATAAATCATATCAATTAGTATTTATTGTGAATGTCTTAAATTTTAAATTAAAAAAGCATATTGGTAATCTCATTTGGCAGGTTAGGTATCCAGTGTTACTGACTCCAGCTGAGAAAGAAATGGCGAGAAAGGTTTGCATTGCATTCAGGCAAGCGGTATGCTGTTTTGAAAAATGAATTTTGTTTCATTTAATTGGAAATTGTAGCTCCTCATTATGTTCTTCCAACGAAATCCTATGTTTGTGATGTGAATGGATGCTCATATGTTTTTCTTGTTTCTTGCAGGTTTGTGGGTTTGATCTCTTGAGAAGTGAGGGACGCTCATATGTTTGTGATGTGAATGGATGGAGCTTTGTTAAGAACTCACACAAGTAACTCTCTGAATTAGATTTTTTTGGCAGTTTGTTTTTTAGTTTGGAAGCATGGTTCAAAATGTGTAATTAGTTCTTTTCTTTTTGTTAGTCAGAATATCTCTCCCATGGGAATTATTTGAGCGGGGGATTGTATTGGGTCTTCTATCCTTAAAATATATTGGAAAAAAAGTTTTTGATACTTAAGAATGATAAGACTAGAGTGAATGATAAGCAGAAACTTTTCAGAATTATCAAGTTCTCTCTTTTTCTCTGTCTCGCTCTCCAATTCTCACTACACTTGAAGGAAAATTTTGCTGCAAGATATATTTTTTTGAATATATATTCTTTTTGAGGCCTAGTTTCTTTATCAACATTTTCATTTGCTGAAACTCGCATTATTTTCTCATTTTGTTATTAAAGGTATTATGATGATTCTGCCTGTGTGCTGCGGAAGATGTTGCTAGATGTAAAAGCTCCTCATCTTTCTTCAGCAATTCCACCTACTCTACCATGGAAAGTAAATGAGCTAGTGCCACCTTCTGAGCCACTAACTCGTCAGGGTAGTGGTATTATTGGAGAGTTTGGACAATCTGAGGAACTACGATCTGTAATTGCTGTAATTCGACAGTATGTTCTATTTCCCTTTTTTATTCGATTGGTTAAATGTGATATTGTTTCTTATTATACTCTTTTCTTTTGGCAGTGGTGATAGAACTCCTAAACAGAAGGTGAAGTTAAAGGTTACTGAGGAAAAGCTACTGAACTTAATAATGAAATATAATGGTGGCCGACCAAGAACTGAGGTAACTCTGTTTTGTAGTAGTGCTTCAGTACATTTTATTAAATTGTATATGAGCTACAGAATTCTTAACCCTATCTAATGTTCTTCTGTAACAGACAAAACTTAAAACTGCGGTTCAGCTGCAAGATCTGTTAGATGCCACACGAATGTTGGTTCCTCGTGCCAGGTATTTTACTCGAGTAGGCTTCAATATTGATCTCATTAGCATTATATGCAACTCACCTTCAACTTCAAACCCAAGATTAATCAAATTTCAGATTTTGTTAATGTCTGCTACATTTTCAAAAAATATATCTTGAGATTTTCCTTTCATTAAACAAAAACATGGTTTGTTCAACTTTCTATTTTCACGTTAGTACCTTTATATTACACTTTTAATTAGTGTGTGTGTTTGTATTGACGAGACATGGAGGGAAGGAAAGTAGAATCTACCTTTTCCCCCATCAAAGAACAATGATATTGTAGAAGAGAAATATAAAGGCAGAAGACAAGATATTCCCTTAAAAGAGGACAAGAAGCGGAAAATATCATAGACAAAATATTACCCTTTTTGCATTGTTTGTGTTTGAATGCACCTCTTCTGCTTACAAGTAATACTTGTGGCCAGTTTTTTAGTCAATACAATGTATGCTAAACTGGAGTTTTGAATGGATTATGTTTGTGTTTATTTAGACCGGATATAGAAAGTGACAATGAAGCTGAAGATATTGAGCATGCTGAAAAGCTTCGTCAAGTCAAAGCAGTTCTTGAAGAGGTTATTTATTCTCTTGACAGTATTTCTTCTGTGACACCATGAGTATGTTTTGTTGTATGAAACCGCTAGTAACTAAAATTTGAAACTAGATTTCGGTGGATAGTAACCTATTTACTGTCCAGCTTCTCTGCATCAACAACTTATACCTCCCTTTACTTGGATTTATTTTTAGATGTCACAAGAGAAATTTTAATTCTAAATTACCTGTCAGATACAGCTCTACTCGAAATTTTTATGATGTATCCATCTTGGAAATTGGAATTTTGAAAGCATAAACTTAGATGCAAATGAATAGTTGTTTTCTTCATAGTATTTGTCTTATGATGTTTTCTTGCATGGGAATGGGATAAGGAAAACTGAAGAGAAATATTTCTCCATTTCTCTTTTAAGCATAATACAAGATATAGTTTGTTAGTTGTGACATGCCATACTAAATATACTCTTGCGAATTCTTTTAAAGCCTGAATAATTGTAGTCTTGATTTATTTATTTTTTATCGATAAGTCTTGACTCTTGAGTTGTTTTATTTGTTTGCCTTTTCTGATCATTATCAGGGAGGGCATTTCTCTGGCATATATCGGAAGGTTCAATTAAAGCCCCTAAAGTGGGTCAAAGTGACAAAAAGCAGTGGTGAAGTTGAAGAACGCCCAGTTGAAGCTCTTATGGTTCTTAAATATGGTGGTGTTCTTACACATGCTGGGAGAAAGCAGGTTCATAATGAATCAATTAAAAGAAAAATATTTTCTACTCCATTTGAGACTTGAATTGATTGTGCTGTCATTATGGTTGAGAATAAATTATAATTTTAATTTATAATTTTTCCCAGTCATGCTAATTACTTTTTCGCTTTTTTAGGCTGAAGAGCTGGGAAGATATTTCCGAAATAAAGTATATCCAGGTAAAACTCAAATAGCTCTTCTTCAAGTAAACGTAGATTTGGTTATTTTATGATTTCTTTAATAATTCAACTCTCATTGTCATATTTAATTTACAATTAATTAATATCTAAAGTGTCTACTCTTTATTGGTAGTTTTCCCCTTTCTTTGTCTACTCTATAATTTACTTATGTTTCCTATTATACACATCTTTACATTTGTAAAATACTAGGTAAGGAGATCTGCCTGTGTTTCAAAGAAATCTCTCATAATCCTACTGTTCTATATTACCCAAGCAAGGTTGGGTTGTGCGGTGTGTGAATGCATACTTGATGCCATTACAGTAATGTGTCAATGCGAAAATTGAGGGTATCGGTAATTTTGTTCTAGTCCATGTAATATTTGTTACAGTGACTAACAGGATATTGCATTATTAATTCACGAACATCTACTTGACAGTGGCCGCACCATGTATAACAAAGACAAATCTGCGTGATTAAATATTTCAGGGGAAGGTACAGGGCTTCTTCGCCTCCATAGTACATACCGCCATGATCTTAAGATTTACAGCTCTGATGAGGGTCGTGTGCAGGTATGCTTTGAGTAGCACTCATCTTTCCTCCAAATCAAAAGAAGTGGTTTTAATTAGTATTTGTTATTTATTTCTTCGGTTGTGAAAATTTGCCTTTTGGCATCATAGGTTAATCATTTTTTCATTATCTGTATTTACAGATGTCTGCAGCTGGTTTTGCCAAAGGTCTTCTTGACCTAGAAGGGCAGCTTACACCAATCCTGGTTTGTGTTTCTCCTCTGAAGAAAATAATTGATCCTTCTAATTTTTGGTCAGTATGTTTGACTGATTTGGTTAACTTTTTTAAAGGTTTCCCTTGTTAGCAAAGACTCCTCCATGTTGGATGGGCTTGAAAATGCAAGTACTGAAATGGAAGAAGCCAAGGTTTTCGATCTCTCCGGTTTTACAGCCTTCTAGATTATAGGCATTTCAATGACTTTGAAAATGGATTATGGTTTCATTTGTTGCTCTGCATTTAAAAGATGGAAGATACTTGAAGCTTTTTTCTTATCTATTAAACTATTGATTGACTACTTCACTGAATCCCAAGACCAACAAATTTGATCAGCTAATTTGAACATGATTTTATATTAATCATTATATGGTCCAAAGAAGGTAGATAAAACTAGCTTGCTAGGGGGGAGTCAAAGTGGCATACTGAAAATTTGTCAACAATTTCGTACATGTTGATATTGTTCATTCATAAAACATTCATTCCAGTATGCGTTGTTGAACTTAATACCAGACTTTGCAATTTTACCCAAAAAATTATATGATTCGTTGCTTAACATGAATATAATTTTATATCAATTATTTTTGACGTTTATTTGATTGGATGAAATAATATATATAAATAATGTTGAGTTGAGAATAAAATAAAAACACTTAAAGGGATAAATCCAGAGAATAATCAAAGTACAGATAAAAAAGGAAATAAATTGCAATTATACAGGGCTACATGGCACATATTGTGAACAATCTTTTGTTTGTCAAATATTTCTAGGGGAATCTTTGATGATAAACTTTAGCACTGTATTGATATACTGCAAGTCTACTCTTCTGTAAAGATGGAAAAGTGTAAAAGAAATTTATATATATATATATATATATATATATATATATATATATATATATATATATATATATATATATATATATATATGGATTATTATATTTAATACTGTATACAAACAAGGGATCTCTGTCTGAAGCAATTTACTAGTAAAGACAAAAAGTAATTAAAGAGACCAATTTGCTGGCCAAAACTGACTAGTCCAAATTACTTACAATTGGTGTGGTCATATTTCTGATAAGATTTAAGTATCAATAGAATAATGATACCTTTTATTTTACTTATTGTCCATAATGTAATTTTTTAGGCTCGATTGAATGAAATGATTACCTCTAGTGCAAACACAGTTGATAGCAATGGATCACAAGAATTTCCTTGGATGGTTGATGGGGATGGAATTCCACCCAATGCATCTGAATTACTTCCTGAGTTGGTAAGTCTGTAAGTCTTGCTTAGTTCCTTAAACTTCTCTCACTCTAATTTGGATGGAAGGCTAATGCACATTCTGTATTAGGGAAGCTATCTGGTTCTCTGATTTTAGACTAGAATTTTCATGTTTTTGCTTTCCAAAACTTGTTTATGCATTTAATGCTTTAAATCGGTGTTGTTAATTGGCGATTATAGTGGGCATTTTAGTCGCTTATGTATGAGGGTAATTGCTCATGCCCATGCCCGTACTTATTTTGTGGGTTTTTATCCTACTTGTTGTGCGTATTTTTGGCGGGTACCCAGTGGGCATGTGTCCAATTGTCGTCTCTAGCGACATTGTACCTCAGTCCTAAAAGAAGGGAACACTACCAGGACCTAAACATTAAAATTGGCAATATCAAAGGGATAAATAGCTCCATTGTTGGCTCCAATAGGGAAAAACATACTAACACTTTTACCAAGATGACATAAAGACATCAGATGTGAGAAATGAGAAACTGGCAGCTTTAACTTATACTTACTTAGATTACACAAACCTATGCATAACTTACAGAAACCAGAAGCTTTAACTTATGCAACAAATGGGATAAGGAGACGTTGAAATAGTACATATGGTGGATGAAGGAGGTTGAAGGCAATAGAGACCTCATGATCCAAATCTTGTTCAAATTGTGTTTTTCTAGTACTCTTCACTTGTATAACAAAATAGTCAGAATTAACTGATGGAATGATTGAGAGGGAGAGAGAGTAAGTTGACTAAATGAAATGAAATTAAATAAGATAAAAATATCAGTAGCATATACCTTAGATATATTGACAGGGTAATGTTGAGTTCATATCACTAATGCAATTCACATAGGTCCCGCCTGAACTTCATTTAATGTCTTTGCAAGTTTAATTATCAAGTTTCCTTATAATTTGAACATACATAGGGCTGGTTTTGTTTTTGGAGACATGAGAGTCTTCTCAGGATAGATCATCTTTTTTAGCAAAGTAAACAGACCGTATTGACCACTAGTTCAAGGAAATAATTTGCCATGTGTCCTATGAATCTAGGATAGTGTTCTCTCCATCAGTTAACCCTTCCAAATTTCTTGTTCTTCATTCGAGGTTTTCAATATTTGACAAAAGGCTAAATTGTTCTTGTTTAAATGCAAGTAAAGCTAGCCTAGCAAAATAGCTAATTGGTAATCTTTAACTTATTTCTCAATTTTGCCTTTACCTAGGTAAAGCTAACTAAGAAGGTCACTGAACAAGTTAGATTACTTGCACAAGATGAAGATGAGCAGCTTACAGAAAAAAGCTTATATGATATCATTCCTCCTTATGACCAAGCAAAAGCCCTTGGCAAGACAAATATTGATATTGACCGCATAGCTGCTGGATTACCTTGTGGTAGTGAGGGTTTTCTCTTGATGTATGCCCGCTGGAAAAAGCTTGAAAGGGACTTGTATAATGAACGCAAAGAGTAAGCATTTTTATTGTTTGGTTTAATCTTGTCAATCTTATTTTATTTATTTTTGTTTCTGATATTAGATATTAACACTATTTGATTTGGAATGCCATTAGTATGAAAGAAAGGTTTGTTACATGCATGACCAAAATCATATCCAAACTTTTAGAAACAATTTGAGAACCTAAAAGTTAAAACCTTTATAAATATGTGATTCATATATTTTCTTAATTCATAGTTGATGACATGAATTTGTTCTTAAATCTTATAGACTTGCATCTACTATTAAATTTTCTTTGCTAAAATATCTATTTTTTTCTTTTCAATTGTTTCAGGTATGTTTGTAGCATGCTAAACAACTGATAAAATGCTTTTGATGAGAATTTAATAATTTTATTAATATATTTTTATTTCAATTTCAAATCACATTTTCACTCGACAATTTAATGAACTCATGAATTCCCGGGCCTTATAAGTTACGGAGTACATATTTGTATGTGTATTGGATTAGCAGAGTCACTGACATTATATGTAATGAATATTTTTACACAGACGCTTTGATATCACCCAAATTCCCGATGTTTATGATTCATGCAAGTAAGTTTCCTCAATTTTCTTGTGCTTTAGTGATTATTTAGTAGCTCTAGCCAAATCTTCCATGTTATGCATTATTGCAATTTTGTAAATGAAATATTCAATGTCACTATAATACTACCTCTATCCCTACATATAAGACCTTCTAGAATTTTTTCTTTGTTCTTTATGATAAGAACCTCTTTGAATTCTCAACTGCATTAATTATTTCTTTTATAGTAACACATCCCTAATTAATTTACATCTTTGTTTATAATTTATAATAAATACTCAATTATAAATATTAACTAATTGATAGGATTTGGGTCTTAGTCCAATAGAGAATTGGTTACAGTTGCTTATGTTAGAAGGGAAGGGTAGTTATATAAGGACACGGATAGCAAGGGAGAATGCTTTGGGGTTATTCTCTGTTAGAAACCTTTTGGGTTTGGCAAAATGGAAATCATCTCTCCTCTGAGGAGCATTTGCTCTGGGGTTATAGGAATCATTCTCTTTAATAATTATTAATTCAATAAATAATACATTGTCTGTTCATCTTAATTTTGGGTTCATCTTAAATTTGGGTTCCTATCATTAAGGCTCAAATCCAGTATCCCATCACTAATTCTTCTTCTTGAAGGTTAGCTCTGCAAAAACAAGACCAATTGTCAACAAACTTAATATCACAACCAACTTTTTAATTCCAGTGGTTTACCTAAGAGGGTCTTATAGTTAGAGATGGATGTAGTAATAGCAACCTTGTCTTGTAATAAAAGATGTCTAAATTTTAAGTAGACAACAATCTTTGAATTTGAAACTCAATGTTAGTTGAGGAAAATTTACTCGTTGAGTTATTGTCAACTGAAACTCTGTAAACTTTTGTCTTTTGTGTTTTATACGCTGTGATCATCAGTATCAGATATGTGAAAAAGATAAACTAATCTTGAAGAAAATATTGGTGGTTCATTTAAGCTATGTTGTTATTGTTCTTTTGCGTGGATAGTTAATATTGACTTACTTTTCGCAGATATGATCTCTTGCATAATGCACATCTTAATCTTGAAGGTCTGGATGAGCTTTTCAAAGTGGCTCAGGTACATAAAGGCATGTTAAGGAAAATGCTTGTCAATTCAACATAAAGCAAAAAAAAATTTAACTATCAATAAGACTCATCCAATGATTGAGCAACCTCCCATTATAATAAATCTATTAATTAAACGAATATAAGACATATTAACAAGGCAACATTTAAATCCCTTTGATACTCATTTAAAATATACTTGATGACTCCTTGATGGTGATGAAGTCATGTCATAGGCTGTGCAACATTTGGATGCATTGCTCTTATTTTTAAATCATGTGAAACAGTCTCATTTTGTGCTCTGTGGATCAATAAGATCGGTTTCTATTTGGAACATACAATTTTCCTCCATACCTCACTCGGAATTTTTTAAAGATATCTATTTTAATAAAAGCCCGGTGAGAGCATTCATCACATAAACTTATCTGAAACAAATTCTGAACAGTGTTTTTGGGCTTAGCCTTTTTTAAGTCACAACTAAAAGTATTTCCTGCACAGAAAAAATAAACCTACCCGCACTACTTTCCTTTGTATATTTATCAACTATGGCTGCTGGGATCAGTCGTGGTTCTTGCCTTTGTGATTATTCTGCCATGTTATTTGCAGGCGCTTGCTGATGGTGTGATTCCAAATGAATATGGAATTAATCCAAAGCAGAAACTGAAGATTGGCTCAAAGGTAAACTTCTGTTGTAAGAAAACTCCCAAATGTCACTTAACTTTGCAAATCTGTAAACAGTTATTTTATATTTCCCTCTGAAGCCTTGTTGCAACGGCTGGAGTTATTGTCTTGTGATTGAAGGTCAAAGGTTCATGTCATAGAATTAGCATCTTTCTAACACCAGATTAGACTGCCAATAATAGATTTGTAATAGGTCTAACCCTTTCTACGTTGTATTAGTCGCAATGTTTCTTGAATTATATTGAATTAATTAGCTTTGAATATTTGATAAATTATACAAACACCAAAAGCAAGCGGAGATTGTTTTTTAAGGATATATGAGTAAATAAATGTTATCATTTACAGCTTCAGATAATTAGAGAAATTCCTTAAAAAAAAGGTAGAACTTTTACTCGTATGAGTATTATGGACATACCATGTCGCCACTCCTTGGTTATAATATTGATGATTGATATGTTACCATCCTTTAAACCCATATATAAGTAAGAAATAATCACCTTATGAAATAGGTATTCTTAAAATGCATGCTATTGCTAGGTTAAGAAACTTCTATAACTGTCTTTTATTATATAAAATTTTGGAAGAGAAAATTATTATAAACGGTGACACTAATGACAATTTTACGACTATTCCATGCGGGAATTATTTGTCTTTAGTTTCATCCAAGTAATCTAATAATGTATTAAATTTAAGTGCATTGTTTCAACCTAGGAATTTAAAGCTATGGCCACCTGCTTAACTTAACTTGTTTTTACTGTTGCAATTCAGATAGCTCGTCGGTTATTGGGAAAAATTCTAATTGATGTGAGGAACACTCGAGAGGAAGCAATTACTGTCGCCGAGCTAAAGAATAACCCAGACCATTCATTATTATCCATGAAAATTGAAAATGAAGATACAGAGGGCAAGACAAAAAAAAATCACGAGAATGAGGAAATACGAAAATCCTGCACTATGAGTGAGACTTCAATGGATCAGGAGGACGATGATGATAAAGAGACCAAATATCGTTTAGATCCAAAGTGATTATCATATCATCTTATATTCTTATATTATTATGCTCTATTCTAATTTCTTCATTTTGCACCAGGTATGCTAATGTGAAGACACCTGATCGCCATGTGCGAACACGCCTATACTTCACATCAGTGAGTGCTGTATTTTGTTCTAAAAACCTTGCAAGGAGATTTTCTGACCACAATTTTTATAATTAAATTGAATTTTCTTTTAAAATTTTGGTCTGGCTTAAATCAGCTATAAAGAATTTACTTGTAATATAGGAAATCGACTTGTAAGGTAAAAGTTGTCCAAGCTATAGCACTAGAGACCATAACTCTAGTCAAAGCGATACTCTCAACACCTCTTATACACAAGATTGGTCATCTACAAATGTGGGCGGAATAACAAAGATCTTAGCCCAGTAATGAATTTACAATATACTCTGACACCTTCCTTATGCTTAGATTGAGTCTAACTCAAACCTATAAAATTGTCCTGTAAAATAAACTACCCGAGCTTTATAAGAACTACATAGCTCATATCCCTAGTTGATGTGGGATTCTCAACAATTTCAATGTTATTAGAATTTGGGTTCAGGCCTAACTCAACCCTAAAAGCTAGCTCTGGAGGTGAGGGTTGCTCCCACTTATATTCACTTTATTAGTCCATCATCACATGTCAATGTAAGATTTCATGCTTTGGACCAGACATCTGAAGTTGGCTATTATCTAATGGCTTATGCATAGAAAATTGGTGTTAGACACATGCATTGATGTAGTTTTACTTAAAGTTCTACTTCCTTTGTTAATAGTGGCAATTAGTGCGCATAATTTTCTGAAGATGTTTCATTCCTGTCTGTCATGAAATTCCATCATTGACATGCATACTCTGAAGTTAAGTAGAATCTCAAGATCCCGTAGTATGAATCTGTTTGATTAAAGATATTTCTGGTTTCAAAACATTAATAAACAGAGCTCTTATGGCAGAACTGATTTTAACTAGTAATAATGTGAAACCTCAACTGCGCATTTATCCATGTAGATGTATCACAATAGACTGATTCATGAAATTTTGTTGCATAAGAATATGTTATATTTATTTACATACTTTATCTCTGCCGATTTTGTGGACAGGAATCACATATCCATTCTCTCATGAATGTCCTTCGATATTGCAATTTGGATGAATCTCTTCAAGGAGAAGAGAGTCTTGTTTCTCACCATGGTCTAGAGCGACTATGTCAAACAAAGGAGCTCGACTACATGAGCTACATTGTAATGAGGATGTTTGAGAATACAGAGGTGTGTCATTTCGGCTTCTAATCTCTTATTATATTCCTAAGTGGTGGGCGTTATGTGAATGAATTAAGTTTTTGCAGGTTCTTATTTGTTGTACGGGCTGTTTTGAATTGTGTAAAATGTTTTTATATAGGCAAATATTAGTAAATTAGTGGTTATGTAAGCTCTCATGTTTGAGTCTTGGAGCTCTTGGTTAAAACACCCTTAGTGTCTCTTAGTGTCCCTCAGCTCATCAACCAAGCTTTCTGCCTGAGACATTTATGTAATATGTAAATTATATTTTAATTTCTATTTATCTAACTTTCTTTTGACTTTAAAATCACAGGTGGCTTTAGAAGATCCTAAAAGGTACCGTATAGAGCTGACCTTCAGCCGTGGTGCCGACTTATCCCCCTTGCAGGTAATCATATATAGTTAAATATATTTGGCCTAATAGCGGAAAGGGTTCATTAGGCTCAGGATGATTATGTGCATTGAGTGGAGCTTTGTAAAATTAAAGCCTAAGCTGGTAGTCTCACTCTAGTTGCTTACTTGTTGTGGCTTAAAACAAGTAGTGAAGATGCTAAAAACTTGGTATTTTTACATTGCAGACTTGTTTCTCAATAGGTAATAATAATATCTGTTGTGTGATATTTTTCACAGAAGAAAGATAACGAGGCAACTTCGCTGCATCAGGAGCATACACTACCTATTATGGGTCCAGAGAGGCTGCAAGAAGTAGGTTCATATCTCACGTTAGAAACTATGGAGAAGATGATTCGCCCATTTGCCATGCCCGCAGAAGACTTTCCACCAGCAACACCTGCAGGATTTTCTGGCTATTTCACAAAAAGCATGCTTGAGCGTCTGGTAAATCTTTGGCCTTTCCATAAGAACTAGTGGAAAATACTCTTTTTGATCCTTTCCTGTTTCTTTTTTATTCAATGAGGGGAACATCTTGATCATCCAAAAAGAACATTAGGCTCGTATGGAAATTCTTTTGGAACATCTTGCATCTTCCAACAACCAAAAAATATTGTTCAAAGTAGTAGAAAGTAGCCATTAATAATAAATTGTATTTTCTTCCAAGCCTATGCAATTCTTTTACTCTTTGTTTTATTATTATTATGATTATTTGTTTTCTCACTTTTGTACCAAAATGAAAGCCAAATGTAGGAAATTATGTGCGGTGGTTTTATTTGGTGTGCATTGATGTGCCTAAGAGCATCCAAGTTTATTATACTTATTTGAAATTAACTTCACTTAATTTTTTTAATTATTTTATTTTTTTCAATTATTTAAACAAACTTGCAATATAAATGCTTGTTCCTAGTAGTTTGGGGGGATTGTGTTTGTGAGGGTTACTTGTATTTATTTTAGTGTATTTTTGATGATGAGGTGTGAAGAATTGATTATGAATTAATTGATGTATAATTGATTATGATTAAAAGTGAGTTGAATATAAGATGATTTATATTTGGATACATTTATGTAAAAGCGAGTTGAACAATAAATTTCAATGTAAAATTTATATTTAAACTCATAAGTTAAAAATTATAGCTTTAAATAAAACAAATTTCGAAAGCAGAGTCAATTATATATATATATATATATATATATATATATATATATATATATATATATATATATATATATATATATATATATATATATATTCATATTTTTACGAAATGAGCTTTTGATCTCACTTATTTTACAAGATTTTGTTGGTTCTTAACATTATTGATAAAGTTGTAGTGATGTAACACAACTCTTGGACCTCTAGTAAACTCCTCCAACGAGGTTATCAATCTTTTGTAAAAATTCGATTATAAAAAAAGCACTCTTAATGTTTATTTTTTCATTTCCTTTTTTAATAACATTGATAATATGTAACAATGAAATAAAAAGACTAACATTTTTTATTATTAAATTAAATAATATATCATCAAACTCAAACCAAAATGAGAAGAAACTAGTTTTTTCAATCAAAGGCTAAACATTTCACATGAGAAGAAACTAGTTCTCATTTTTTTTAATTTACACAAAATCCAAACCCTTAACCCCTATATATGATCCAAAATCCTTATATTGTGCATTCTTATCTGTGCACGAACTATAATGAATTGAAAAACTCTTACTCCCACAACTCTTACAGCCCTCCCAAACAAAACACACATAATAGATAAAACCATTTCCCAAAATCATAAACCCACAAATACCCACACATTCATAGAAACTCATAAAAGTTGAAAACTCACATGCAAATCCCAACATGATGCTACTCAACAAAATCCAAGTTCCTATTTTTATGTTGCGTCCCTTCGAAGAAGATCGGTTGGGTCGAGATAATTTATGGTATAAATTTGACCAATGGCTCAGTAAAAATGAACTAAGGTAGACAAAAATTACAAAGATTATCATAGGTATGTCATTTTGGGTGTATGCACGATAGAGTGTTGTTCCACAACTTATTGCTATGTTGAGGGAACAAAAGAATGGCAAAATACTATGAAACTTTTTGTTGGAATAAAGCATGTTAGAAGGTAATAGTGGTGATGAACTCATATTGATAGCTTCTTCGAAAATGTAGTAAACTGAGTATTATCTTCCCGCAAATACAGAGACTATTGAATACTTTGAGTTAAGTAGGAACGCAATATGCGGCAAAATGAAATTGTGATATGGTGAAAGTGAAGGTAGTGGGGGAATGGATGTGAATTTGTGAGTATGGGTGGTGATGAGAGACAGTGAAGTGTTAAGTTTGCTTAAATGTGGTTGTGTTGTGAACAGGAAAAGTGAAGAGAGGGGTTTCTTCTAGGAAATTTGTAAGATGCTTCGTTGTTCTTTCTTTCATCATATTATTATTATACCACGAAACATGAGAGAAATTGCAATGTTGAAAAGCTAAGTTTTGTGAAACTTCTTGGAAGTTTCGTTTCTAGACTTTTGAAAAGTGGGTATGACCCACATCGATTATAACTTTTATAAAATATTGATTGGAGTTTCCAACATAAATACTTAGATATTTGTTTTTATTCCCTTTAAATATCTAAATTTTCATTTTTGATTCTCTAAAAAAAAAACAATCTCTAACCTCATTCCTCGGGTCTTTCACACATCATGTGCGTTGCAAAAAATGTTCTCTGATTCCGTAAATGTACTTCTGAAATACATTTTTTTTGTTTTAAAGTTGTTTTGTTCCGTAGGTGCATTTACAGAATAATTCCTAAGATGCATCTGCGGAAGAATTTGATGTTATATTCGCGTCAGACTCTTCTCCTCCCTCATTCTTCACTTCTCATCTTCTCAAACTCTCTCAACTCAAAAATCAAACTTCCACCAAAGTTGCTTTTTGTCTCTTGAGTTCGGCCGTTAACGTCAACATCAACGATCAACACATTCCAACAACTTTAAAACTCAATTTAATCGATAAATTTTTGAGTTTTTTAGAGCATTTCCTGTTATAAAGTTTGAGTAGATATTTAGGTGTTGAAATCATTAGTTACTTTTAGAAACATACTTTAGAGACAGTGTAGGTAGTGTTTGATGTGTAAAACGGATTATCAGGGATAAAAATTGATTTTTCCAACTATGTGAACAATGACTTACGCCATTTTTGCATTTCTGAAGTTGCAGAACATTCTGTAGATGCATCTATGGAACATATGAATCGTTTGGTCGTTCCGTGGATGCATATACGGAGGTAAATTTGTTTTTTCTGTTCTTTTTAATTCTCAAACTGTGTCTCACTCGATTTTATTTATAATACAATGCAGACATTATGGTCGACCATCCAAACCGCGTTATATCTGGGAGGACCACGCAACATGCTTCTGTGCGACGTGCACATATACATATGTAGTCACAGGTGACTGATGGAGCCTTTGTTCCAACGGATGCACCTGATACATCTGGTGCAGCAGAATTACCAGTTACATCGGCTACAGCTGAGGAGCCTTCCACATTTACTACCTCATCCCGGAGGCCTCTGGATGATGGTTAGGGTTCCTCACAGACTCCCTCCGCCCGCAAACATCGCTAGGGAGCTTCTTCTACTCCTTTGCCACCTCCGGCTGATGCTGGACCTCCGGTGCCACCTCCTGAGCTGCACGAGGAGGCTGATGCGGTTGAGGCGCGTGTCGTCTATCTAAGGGATCCTTCAGATTTATCCTTGCTGACAGGGTATGGAGATCATTCAGCCAGACATATTTGGGACTGAGAGGTATAATTTATTAGACCTATTACTTATTACTTTTTTGTCCTCTATTCTGATTTTTTATTTATTTTTAACTTTACTTCTTATTAACAATGTTTTCTTTGGAAATTTTCAGGATATGGCTTCCTAAAAGTTCTACAACCACGGCCGGAAGATTGCCAACCTCGTGCATCCTACCGAACCGTGGTTCCATGATGTCCTTGCAGCTTATGGGCTGAAGGACCTGTGTCATATAGGGTACCACACAATACATAATGGGATGCTGATGGCATTTGTAGAGAGGCGACACTTAGAGACTTCCTCGTTCCATGTGCCACATGGTGAGATTACCATCACGCTTGACGACATCGCCTGCCTCCTGCATATACCTATCAAGGGAATCCTTCTTGGTCATGGTAGGTTGACCAAGGAGAAAGCGAGGGGGTTCTGATTGTTGAGCTCGAGGCTGATCCTAAGGATGTGCTTGACGAACATGCTCGCTCTGCAAAAGAGTGAGGGCGGGACGGGGTAAGTCCTCTTGCACTACACCTTTTAAGCCTAAAAATAAAAAAATTATATTAATTTTCATGTCCGCAAAAGCCCGCATAAAAAACGAGGTGGAGTGGGACGATCACATTAAAAGGTGAGGGCCTAAAACCTTGGCCCGCCCCGCACTATAGGGCAGGAAAAACAGGCATGCCCAACGGAGTCGGGTCCGTTTGCCATCCTAGATTTAAACACTCAAGTCATGGTTTCCAAATAAAACATGCCGCCACGCGATGTAGTTACAATTTGTAGATATTTCCAATATATGAAATATATAATAAATTTATATTTAATTTATAAAATCCATAATTCAAAAATATGAGGCTTCATTTTTTGAGACTCTGGACTGTGGGCCTGCTTGCCCTGGCCACGACCGGCACTTTAATTGAATGTGTGATGGTTGACTATGGAGCCAAATTTTAGGATAATCATATAGATTGAATTGAATGAAAATTTACACGTAAATTAATTTTAGCAAGACATGATATTTGTCTAGTTTTTTTTGGGTAAGACTAATATATACTCTTGTAAATAGAAAAAAATCCTATAAATAACATGTGTAATTTCTTTTGACCATCATAAGAGAAATATTTATATTACTATAAAGAAAAGGATAGGAGAGTAGAGATATTATTAGAGAATAACTTGTAAGAGTTAGGTATAATTAGTTAGATTAATAACTATAACAGGCTATAGAAAAGTAGTTATATCAAAATGAAATTAGTTAGGATAAAAATCAGAATGCTACAACTAAGCATTCATTCTTGCAATATCAATCAATGAAATACAATGCATGAAGATCATGTTTTCTCTCTATGAGATCAATCCCTTCCATCATATACATGCATGAATTCTCATCAAATATGGTATCAACCTAAGAGACCTAACTCTATTGCATTATCATCATCATTTTCTTTATCATAGGCGAATGTTTGAAGCTTCAAAGGAGCTTTAACATTGGTGGTACACATAGTGTTTCAAGTATCAACTGCAACCAATTTTAAAGAATTAGCAATGGTGGATCTTGATTCATCACTTCTCAACACACAACCGGTAGCAAATTCATCTCAAGCTGCTATATCGATAATGAGGTTTTCAGGATCCACAAACATGTTTGCACCGAAACTCTCAATCAAGAGGTAAGAAAGCAATTTGTTATTGTAGAATCAACAAGTTAAGGGAGTAATCCCCTCGCATAAATTTCACAAAGTGGTAGTTAATCAACATATTCCACCAATGTTCTAAACAAAAATTAATCGGTTGACGAATATCGTCTCTGAAAACTATGAAGCTTGAATCGTGTAAGATCAAGTACTGTTCACATGGCATCTCTCCACGATCTCAAAAGTTGTGCTACCACATGTTCTTTCCTGCAAGCATGCGTGTGGAGTGTGGGATAAAGTGCACAAACACTTTAATTCATAGATGAAAGTTCACGTGCATCAACTCAGGTCAGAACTAAAGACGACTGAGAAATGGAGCTGGTCTATATCTGAATATGTCATAAAAAATTTAGCAATTGTTGATTCACTTGTAGCTATAACTGATCCTATCTCGGAGAGAGATCAAATTGATTCAATCTTGCAAGTTTTGCCTCAAGAATACAATCCATTTATCATGATGATATATGGGAAGCGTGAGCCAACATATATCTATGATGTAGAAGCTTTACTATTTGTGCAAGAAGCTCAACTTGACAAGTATCGACAAGAACTTGTTACGCAAAGTGCAACGACCAATGTAGCACAAGCTTTAGGTTACTCAGGAGCAGGTAAAAATGGCCATAACTTTGGTGCAAACCATGTGTTTTGAGGTAGAGGTAGAACAAATCATGGAAGAGGATGTGGGAGATAAAGCTACACCTCAAGTAACATAACTACTTGTCAGCTATGCAATAAATATGGCCACTCAGTGATAGAATGTCAACATCGATTTAATGAATATTTTAAATCCATGTCAACCAAAGTTCAAGCTTAAGGCTCTGCAACAAATGACTTAGCCAATGCATCATACAATCAATAAACTCAACATCAACCTCTGCTCAAGCAAACATCTGTTTGGCACATTAGGAGCAATTACAAATTTTTCAGGACCTTGAAGCTCAAGCTTGGTTCACAAATTCGGGTGATCACATCACATTACTTCTAATGAATCTAATTTGCAAATGAAAAGTCATGTGATGGCCCTAAAAAAGTAGTAATTGGTAATGGACATAACATGTTAGTTAAGTCTATTATTCAATACCAATGTCAAGACAAATTGCATATCAAAATCAGTGTTGCGCTTAAACCACTTATTGTATGTTCCCAAAATCACTATAAATCTAATTTATGTTTCAAAATTTTCTAAAGATAATTATTCATATTTTGAATTCCATGCTGACCAGTAATATGTGAAATCACATGCATCTAAGTTGGTTCTCCTTAAATGATTCTTTGATGGGAGTGGATTATACTGATATAACAATCTTGTTCTTGAAGTTTCAAGCAATTGCTTCAAACACAAGTCACATCAAGAATCTTCTTTTATTCATAATACTATTGCGTTAGATCTCATTTCAAATAATGCCTCATTAAGGGTCATTCTTAATGTTTTCCAATTGTGCGAAATTCAATGCAAGAATAAATATTTAATAGAATTCTGCAACTCTTGTTGTCTTGGTAAATCACATAGAATACATGCTCCTTTGTTCAACCAACTACACAAATTATTTTGATGTTGCTCATACTAATTTATGGGCACCTTCTCTTTAACCTTCAAGCAATGGATATTTATATTATATAGCTTTTGTTGATGCATTTTCCAAGTACACTTAGTTGTATCTTCTCAAGAATAAAAGTGATGCTCTAAATGCCTTCAAACTAATTTGAAGTATGTTGCTGCATTGTTTAAAAGCAATATAAAAGTTGTTCAATCTCACTATGGAGGAGAAATTAGGTCATTCACCAAACATCTCAAGGATCTAGGCATTGTTCACAAGCTTACATGTCCAATTACTTCACATCAGAATGTGACTCTAGAGAGAAAGTATAAACAGGTAGTGGAAATAAGGATAACTCTTGTTTTTCATGATTCAATGCCAATCACATATTGGGATCATAGTTTTAATACAATTGCCTACCTCATCAACAGACTACTAAGAGTTGGTCTCTCTAAATTCATCTCACCTTACCTTATGTTGCCTTGTATAACAACCAACCAGAATACATGTCCTTAAAGGTGTTTGGGTGCTCATGTTTTCCTTTGCCCAGGCCATACAACCAACACATGCTCCAATTTAAAAGAAGTCAATGTGTGTATCTAGATGTGTCTCCAAATTTAGTCAATCAGTCTACAAATTCTTTGTCTCCATGATTTCACATTCAATATCAGGCTCTAGCTGTCTTAGTTAAAAATCATCCCATGTTGACTAGAGCTAAAACAAGCAAAGCCAAACCTAAAGCCTTCCTGGTGCATACTATACCAAATACCACAAAACAAGCTTTGGTCAATCCTATTTGTATGAGGCAATGAAGTCTAAATATGAATCACTATTGAAGAATGGTAGTTGGACATTATCCACACTTCCACCTAATATGAAACCTATAGGGTGCAAGTGGGTGTTCAAAGTAAAGAATCTATGAATGCAACTCTATATATACTAAGCATTTACTCTAGTAATATAAATAGATGAAATGTAATGCATGAAGATCATGCTTTCCATCTATGAGATTCATCCCTTCCAACATATACATGTATGAATTCTCATCTAATTGATATAAATATTAGGCGTACTAATTACATTTAATTTAATTTTTGTTTGATTGAAAATTTATTTCACTAACTAAATTGTTTGTTTTATACTAGTATAAGTTTGATAATTAATATTTGTTATTTTTAAGTCACATAACTAAATATATGTTAGTCAAATTAATTTCTTGTGTTAGTTTTTAAGAAGAAAAAAACATCATTTTTTTTTCAAATATTGTATGAGGTGGAAAATGACTTATGAGTTGGCATTGCATAACTCAACATTGCTAGTTTCTCTACCTCTTACGAACTTCTGAAAACAATATTATAACAAAGCTAAATTTAAGGCTCATTCACCCAATCCATCCTTAACACTTATGAACACGACCAATCCATCCTTAACACTTATTTCATGTTTCATGTTTCTCCTTATTTGATTAGCATTAGGTTTTATTGTTCTATGTAGTAGTCAATTAAATTGATGTTTGTTCATTACATTTTGATTAGTTTTTATTAGTTTGGACTTGTATGTAATATGGGTAGATTTGAATGTCATACATCAAGGTGGAGAATTCAGTTAATTTCTCCATCCAATGTTTTGTCAAACCTTTTATCTTCAGCAATTTCAGTAACTCTCAAAACTTCCCAAAATCCAGTCATAAGTAAGTTATCCCACATAAAATTTTCAGAAAAGTCCATAAGAAGCATACTTTTCTATCTTTAAATAAACCACCACAACCCGCAGATGATGGATTAGGGGTATTAGCATCGTCAACATTTCATTTAACTCAGTTAAACAATGGGGATACTATATCACTTCTTTGATTGAAGGAGACTTGGGAGATTGGATGGTAACATTGAGAGAAATGAGGAGTGAAAAGTCTACCATTGAAGATCTATATGTTAAAGCTGACTTGGGCCATCATTTGAGAAGAAATAGAACTAAAAGGTATACTTCTATATGTTAAACAGAGCCAGATACCTTGCAGACCAAATTTCATTTAGAAGGAAAATTATTATAGCTTTTAGAGTTAGAGAACATTGAGGAGATCAGGAATTTATACAAAAATACCATAAGTCTTCAATGGAATTGAAGTGCAAATTAGAATTTATAGTTTTGGTTAGCTAAATCCAAAGTTTGATAATTAAGAAACTGAAGTCGTCTAGTAACCTCTTGTTTGTAACCTATCATCTGTTGGAAATTTATTATTGTTGGATCACGATTTTAACAAGTTTGTCACCAAAGAAATTACCGGGTCGAGTCGCGGATCGGTACACTTTCTTTAAGACATTTCGCGGTACTGCCAAAATTATGCAAAGCATCTCTTAATAACCACGACACCTCGATTCAAATATGGTATGAATACCATCTTAGTATCTGGTATAAAGACCAGTCATAGTAATTTCTCAAATCAAGAGAAATTTCAATAATTCTCTAAAGAGAATCCAAGAAAAAATTATACTTATAATTTCTCAACTCAAACAAGGAGAAATTAACATTATTCTCTAAGGAGAATTCAAGACAGTGCTCAGAAAATTCAACGAGTAGAAAGAAAGGGGGAGAAGTTTGCGCTTCGACAATTCGAAAGACACAGAGTTTTGAGAGTGAGGAAGGAAAAACTCAAAATAAGTTTTTGGTGTATTTTAGAAAGAAACAAGTGACTTTCTTATATAATGAAGTAAATTGTCAAGATTTCTAATACACACAATGTGGGACTAAAGAGCATTTTCAACTAACACACAATGTGGGAGGAATATCAATAGTCCGAACAGCTTTTGCGCAATCCAATTTTTAAGTATTGTGAGCTTTAAAGTTATAAGCATCTTTAAGAGATAGAATACATTTTCTTGCATCAGGCCATATCAATTAATCTTTGTTTTGTCCGGATGGTAAAGCTATATGAGTGATATTGGTGGCTAAGAAATGGAGAGGACATGCCAATCTGAAGTGAATGGCCAATTGTGTTTTAAGTGAACTCTACTATTTTGGAATTAAGACTAGTGGAATGAGAAGTAAATAGGATTGAAGAGTTTATAATGTATAAGATTTTCACCACACCTGAAATCTTTCTAAAAGTATGTGTTGGTTCTATCTCCTAGCAACCAACAAGTATGATTCCTAATATTATTGAACTCAGATTTCAATTCATACCAAATTAAAGAGAAGATATGATGTTTCATAGTGCCTAGAGGACTCAATTTTGTCATTTAACAGAGATGTCCAATCTTTCTCACTATTTTGCATGTCCCAACCTAACTTTAGGTTAGATGTTTCATTAAGACACAAAAGATATCTAAGACCTAATCCATCATTGAAATTATGTTAGCACACTTTCTTCCATGACATAGACCATAGTCACAGAATTTGCTGCCCCTTATAAAGAACCGCGAATTGGTTCGCAAGTACTGATTTATGGTACTTTTTCGAATTGGTTCGTGAAAATTCTCACATAATTATGTAAATATGTCGTACCAAAGTATCAACCTTAATAAATAAAATTTAAACTAATTTTAAAACTTCAAAACCAAGGATTTGTTTCTCACTTTATATTGAAGTGAATAAATCCTTGGCCCCAGATTCAACCAGCTTCTTTAATAGCTGCATGGGACTTACAAATCCAATGCAGCTGCAAAGTGTATTTATAAGTAATCATAACTCTAAAACTAAGAGCATCTTCAATGGTGCAACTTACATTTGAGTTCTTTATGGGACCCACTAAGCCATATCATATTAAAAAAAATTATTTAATTTTAACTTTAATAAAAATCTGATATGGGTCCCACAACTTTACCTCATAACTTGATTTGATTGGGTACTATAATCTTTTAGTTGTTGCATTGCAATACAACTCTATTATGACATGGCAAATTTTTTAAATATTTAATTATTAAATTAATGGTACAGGTGAAGAACTCAATAGAAGAAACTACCATTGGAGATGGTCTAAATAAAACGTGGGACTTAGATATATTCATATGCATAAGTTTATCTCTATCAGCTTATATAATTATTCAAATAAAGTTTATGTTTCACAAATAAAGTTTATAATTGTTTTAAGGCTAAATAAGTAGAGACTTTATTTTAACTAAATTATTTTTTGTTATAAGTACCGATTATTTTATTTTAACGTACCGCGTAGCGTACCAACTCTGTATACCCTTCATGTACCTAATTCTTTGAGAGTTGCGTACCGCGTACCCGAATTCGTACCACGTATCGAAGCGAATTGCAAACCATGTGACTATGACATAGACATCATTTTTTTTTATATTACCACCCCGAATAAATTTATATTTTTCTCTATTAATGTATTTGAGGAGGAAAGTGAGCCAAAATTATACACTTATTAAGTGCATGATCATGTTATGAATCAATGCCTTGACCAAGAGAGCTCTGCCCACAATATAGATGAGAAATGTTTTCCATGTTGTAAATTAAAAAATCATTTTGTTAGAAATAGCTTGGAGGTGCCTTGTTCTAACCTTGGCTTTGAAAATTGAGACCCCTAAGTAGATAAAAGGCAATGAACCTTTTGAAACTCAGTAATTTCTAAGATGTGATTTAATCTTATAATGGATATGGAGTCTACAAATTTTGTTGATTTAGATGTGTTAAACACTTGACCTGAAGCTTAAGCATGTCTTGTGAAAAGAAGAGAAGGAGTCGGTATGTTGGCCAAACTTCCATTATAGAAGATGAATATATGATGTCTATATAAAGGATATGATATGCACGAATAAAGCCATGGTGCCATTTATTGGTTTAAGCTTGCCCTCAACAACAAACTTAGAACTGATTTTGCTTAGCACTTCCCCAACTATTGGGATTTTTTGAAAAGGATTTTAACGAGGCTAGGGTTTCTTCAAAGTTCTTCTGTATTTTCTTATATTTTTTTATTAATATATTTTATTAATATATTTTATTAATATGCTTTTTAGATAATCTCATTAGGGTGTCAACTATCAAGATAGATATTTGTAAATAAATATAGTAGGATTTATATATAGTGGTTAGATATGGCAGTTAGGTTGTATTCTATTAATTGCATTTCCTTTTATACCCTTATAGTGTTTTTGTATATAAGTGGCTAGGGGTGGCAAACGGGCATGCCCGCGCCCGTTTAGCCCGCCCCGCAAAAGCCCGCAAATAAACGGGGCGGGGCGGGGCGGGCATAGTTGAAGATGCGGGCCTAAAACCTAGTCCCGCCCCGCAAAAAAGTGAGGGCAGGGCGGGCAAAGCCCGCGGGCATTGCACCTTTTAAGCCTAAAAACATAAAAATTTATGAAAATGCACATGCCCGCAAAAGCCCGCGTTGAAAACGGGGCGGGGCGGGGCGGTCACATTAGAGGGTGAGGGCCTAAAACCTTGGCCCGCCCCGCACTAAAGTGCGGGTAAAACGGGCATGCCCAACGGGCCGGGCCCGTTTTGCCACCCCTATAAGTGGCTGAACACCTTTGGTTCAATAATTGATAATGAATAATTTTTCCACAATAGACTGTCTTTTTTCTCTTCCGTGTGTAATCCTCACATTATCAATATGGTATTAGAGCTCTATGAGCCCTGGTGACCACCGTTTCCTCACCGTCTTACACCGTTAGACTCGTCATTCTCCACTAGTTCCATTTCTTCTTATCGATCTTTTCCTTTTTGGCTTGTCCCCGACTTTTTTCTCTGCCATTATTTTTCGACAATTCTTCCTCTTTCACGGTTGACCTATGGATCACTAGAGCTTCTCCGATTTTGCGTCTAACTCTACACATCCCTACTACCTTCATCCAAATGAAAGTCTAGCGCCCATTCTCGTCGCTCTGCCATTAGACAGCAAGAACTACCACATCTGGTCAAGATCGATGCATATTGCATTGATCTCCAAGAACAAAGAAAAGTTCGTTGATGGCATGTTTCCCAAGCCCCAAATCTCCGATCCTTTTTACGCGCAATGGATCCGCTGCAATACGATGGTGCTCTCTTGGATTCAGCGGTCAATTTCGGAGTCCATTGCGAAATCAATGCTATGGATTGATACTACAGCTGGAGTTTGGAGGAATCCGCGCATTCGATTCTCACAGAGCGACATCTTTTAGATTTTAGATGTTCAAGAGGATCTGTATCGATTCCGCCAAGGTACCCTCGATGTTTCTGAATATTACGCAATTGAAGGTTTATTGGAATGAACTCGAAAACTATCGTCCTCTCCCTTGTTGCAAATGCTCTATTGCATATTCTTGCGATGTTATTCAATCCGCTCCCACCTATCGTGACCAAGACTATGTGGTTTGATTCTTGAAGGGGTTGAATGAACGTTTTACTCATTCAAAATTACAAATCATGATGATGCAACCTCTCCCTGACATTGACGAGGCCTTCTCCTTGGTCATTCAACAAGAGCGTGAAATGAACTCCACTGTTCCTACTGATTCACCTGAAGTTCCAGTCTCTGCACTTCATGTCAATGATTATGGCAATGGCAAAGGAGCTCCATCTAACAAAGGTAAAAGTGGTCATAGGGTTTGCACTCAATGTGGTCGTACAAATCATACAGTGGAAACAAGTTTTGTGAAGCATGGTTATCCTCCAGATTATAGACAACGCGCCAAGAATCAGCCAAATATCCAGAATTCTCAAGCACAAGCCAACAATATTACGCAAACCCTACTTCATTTGAAATAACAAACTCTTTGGCCAATAACTCCCTCATAGTTAAGCATAAAGTCTCAAAGTCTAGAAATTCTACTAGTCATGTAGAATTTCAATTTTTATAAGGGATAATGTTTGTCCGTATATTATAAGTTGAATGAAATATTTAAGATTTTCAAAATATTACATTCAAAGCTTAACTATTAAAAACAGAAGAAAAAAATTGTAAAAAAAACAACAACAAAAAACGAAATATAGTCTACGTGTTATTAGGGGACTATCAAATGCAAAAGGGGGCAAACTTGAGGGGGCAAAATCAAGCAATTTAAACTTAGGGGACCAAAATTAAGCAATTAGAAAATTAAGGGGACCAAAATCAAGCAATGAAACATGAGGGACCAAAATCAAACAATTGAGAAATTTGGGAGACAAAAACTACATTTAATCCTATTACAAGTTTTTGATATGTGTTCTGGTTTCAGCTTTAGTGTGCATCAAAAAGGTCCAGGTGTATCTACTATGATCATCTACTATAGTGAGAAAATACTGATAACCATCTAAGGAATGTATGGAGATAGGTCCCCATATATCCATGTGTACAAGATCAAAGCAATTAGAAGTAGTAGAAGAACTAATATGGAAAGGAAGTTTACATTGTTTGGCTAAATGGCAGGTATGACATGTAGAAATTTTATTGAATTTAATATCAGAAAATTGTTGAGACATGTGATGTAAAACATTATTGGATGGATGGCCCAATCTATGGTGCCATAAATCTAAAGTATTATTAGAGCTAACATTGTTACAAATGGTATTGATATTCGGAGTACATGAAGTTTTATGTGTAGCTTCTTGTTGGAGGATGTAGAGATTCTTATGAAGGATTACATGACCAATCATCCTCTTTGTAGACACATCCTGTATAGAACATGAATTGTGTAAGAAGGTAATTCTAAGGTGAGAACTGCTGCATAATTTGGAAATGGAAATGAGGCTAAGTGCAAATTCAGGAATGTAGAAAACATTATGCAGCTTAACAAAATTGGCAAGTAATATGGAGCCACAATACTTGGCTGTAATACATTTGCCATTAGGGAGAAAAATGTTAATAGGTGTAATAACAGAGATATTGTTAAAACATTGTATATGAGAGAAAACATGGTCAGAGGCTCCAGAATCAAGTATCCATATATCAAGAGAGTTTAGTTTACTACCTGTTTGAATCATACCTGAAACGAGGTGGTTGTCTTGTGAGGTGGTTGCCTCAATCTTAGCAGGGGTAGCATCTTTTCTTGACTGCTGCAAGAGTTGGATTAGGTGCTGATATTCCTCTTTAGAGATTGTGTCAAGCTTTTCCTGTTGTTATGTAGTCTTGGATTCAACACCATCTTTCTTGGGAATTTTACTTCGATAACCCGAAGGAAAACCATGTTTAAAATAGCAAGTTTCAATGGTATGATTTGTCTTTTGACAATTGGTACATAGCATGGAATTTTTAGGGTTTCCACGGCCTTTGCCACGGCTAAGGGAAGCATTGTTTGTGGCAGCTAAAATGGTGGGAGTATTGGAAGGAATTTCTTGTTGAACAATCAATGAGTATACACGACTAATGCTTGGCATAGGATCAAGAAGCAGAATCTGAGTGTGAATGTTGTGATAAGTATCGTTCAAACCTTTGAGGAAGCAAACGACATATTCAAGATGCTTGTATTGGCATACGGCTTGGGATAGGTTGCAGGTACATGGAATATTGCATACACACATAGGAGTTGGGCGAAGATCTTCAAGTTTGTCCCATAAGATCTTGATGTCTGTGAAATACTTGTTAGCTGAAGATTTCGTTTTGTAGTATTTGTCCTTCGAAGAATTAGAAAATCGAAGGAAAGATGGTTACTGATGGCCATCCCTTAAAAATAAAAGAATGGCTACTGATGGTCATGCTTCGAGAGTAGAGATTTCTAAGTTCGCTATGAAGATAATGAATACTGAAAGCTAGTGAAAAGTATGTGTCTTCGGGGACTTAGACAAATTTATAAATATATTCAAGTATTACTACTTAGCGTGTTTTTTTCGTAGTGTTTGTTTAATACACTGCTGTCGCACGCTCGCGAAAAATGAACAGAGTCGCCACCAATATATTTATCCCATAAGGGAAAGGAATATCAGAAAACCTAACAAAGGAAGGAACAGGGTCTTGCGACCAGAGAATCAAGGTACGGGAGTCGGTTACGCAAGGGGAAGGTATTAGCACCCCTCGCGCCCATCGTACTCGATGGTATCCACCTATGTTTGTTTCTATCTAAAGGGTGTGTACTATGTCTATGTCTATATGCGAACGAATGCAAAAGAAATACGGGGAAAAGAAGGAATATTTACAAATGTGCTCGTTCAAGCCCCGCGACTTGATGCCTACGTATCCCTTTCAGGAATCAGAGCGCCGTAGTTCAGCTCTATAGTTTTTGTTTGTTTTTGTGTTTTTTTAGTTGGGCGGCGTTAACGTTCGCGCTCTTGCACAAGGGGACAGCCTAGGATGCAATGGAGCGGAAATAACGGTGCCCTTAAGAAAGCGAGAGGAGAGAGAGAGAGTTTGAGTGTTTCGAGGAAATCCCTTAAGCAAGGGAAACTCGAGTTACTCTTTGGTTTGTGTTTTTTAGAGGTTGGGAACTTACGCCTGAATGGAACCCTTAAGCAAGGGAGCCCCAAGCACTCGAACATCCCTTAAGCAAAGGAAGTTACAAGCTATCATTTCCTTTTTATTAGTCAAAGTATTTATTAGTCATTTTTTATGAGTTTTCTTGATATTTTTTATGGGGATTTGTTCAAGTATTTTTAGATGGATTAAAGTTGAAAAGAAAAAGAAACTAGCCTAAGTATGAAGGGAATTTCTACCTAATGTTATCATGGTTTCTACCTAAGATTAGGATTTAAAAGAAGCATGAAAAATAAAGCGCTAAGTAGAATATTGAAAATAGCATGAAAAAGAACAAATAGAAAATATAGTAGAAGTGAATTAAAAGTACTATTATTTTTATTGATTTTATGAAAAAGTGTGGTAGAGATCAAGTAGAAAGGACCAAACAAATATTCTAAAAAAAACTACTATTTTTATGTTGATTTTATTGAGAAAATTGGATTAGAAATTAAAAGAAAATTAGTCCTAAACTAATATCTTTTTATGAACAAATTTTATGAAAGAAGTTTTGTATTAAAAGTCTAAGAAGAAATTTCAACTAAAATTGGTAAAAGGATTAATACTTTTTATGCATTTTTTATGTCAAAATTGTGTTAAAAGGTTAGTAAAAATCTCAAAATGATTAGTGAAAAGATTAGCAATTTTATAACAAGGGACTAATTAAAATCTAAATCAAAAGGAGATATGAACAGGGGGTGTAAAGGTGAATTTCGTGGTGTCAATAGAAGTTGGGGCGCAGGGCCCAAAATGGTTTTTGTTACAGTTTTCCTTCAGCCAAAAAGTGAATGGCTCGTGGGCCTAGAGGGGGTATGAGTGGCAATTTTGTGAGGAGGCCCAAGATTGGAGAATCACATTCACAGATTAGTGTTATTATTAAATTTCAATTATTATTCAGAACAAAACGAAATTCAATTAAAAAATAAAAAAGAAAAATAAAAAGATGAGAGCAATTGGGATTTAGGGTTTACGTGTTTGCGCCGTTTGGCCTCTCACTCTCAGATTCTTCTCTCTCCTTTTTCGTTCACGAGCGGCGGTGACATCTAGCCGTTTTCTCCGATCAAATTTCGATCAATCCCGTGGACAACACAGCTCCCCCTTGTATCTCAGATGAACATACTACTTCCGTTTTATTTCCGTTCGGATCTTCCTCAATTCTTCGCTAAGTTCCCTCTCAGAATAACTCCTCGAATCCGAACAAGCGTTGGATGTCAAGATTGTTCGGTTCAGTGAACTTGAACGTGACGAGTTACGACGAAGGTGTGGATGCGTGTTATCATTCTTGAAGTCGACGACGACGATGATAAATATCGTCGTTCTCAGATCCGAGGTGAAGCTGACGATGATAGGAAGTCCAATCGGAGATAATGATGTTGTGCTTGGAGTGAGATGAAGATGAGAAGGGTGAGAAGATGATGAATGTGTATTGAAGGTTGATGCTTGATTGAGCTGTTGAAGGAAAGATCAATGATTCTGAGTTGTTTTTTTTTTTGTTCTTGTAGGATCTGTGAAGTTTGACAATGATGAACGTGGAGGATTGAAGCGGTTCAGAGATTGAAGATGATGAGGGTGAAGATAGATGAAGATGTGAAAATGGTTGAGCTTCTGAATTGTGAAACTGATGGAGGAGAAAGTGAGAAATGGTGGAGAAGAAATGAAGAGATGGTGAAGATGGAAGTGAATCTGGAAAAATGATGGAGGACGGTGAATGCTTGAAGGTGAATGGTGAAGCGTGTGTATGAACTTTAGACTCAACACTTCTTCTCTCAAAGTTTGCAAGCGAAACAATGAGAAAGTAAGTGATTGTGCCCTCCCCCTCTTTTTTGGTGTGTAGATTGTCTTTTTATATGAGCAATGGTTGGATAATGATAATGAATCCTTGAATGTGGGACTCGAAATCACAGCTTCCAATGAATTTTTCTGATTTCTTGAGTGTGGGACTTGTTCTGTTCTTCTGATTTTTCGCTTCTTTTTTGTGTATGGGATTGATGTATTCTCTTTTGCACTATATGCAGGTTGTTTGGGATTTCTCTGAACAAGGCTGCAATCGTATGGCCTACTGGATGCGTGCATCACGAATATTGCAGCTCTGTAATCGTTGCCGGTATGCGCTCGATTGAACTTGGTTATCTGAGGCTCTTTTTTGTATTGTATATACTAGAACCCTGTTTAGGATTTGGAGAAGCTGGCAGTGTGGTTTTATGTCATGTGAATGTTGATTTTGTTTTTTTTGTTAGGTAATTGAAAGTCTGCTGGCTGTTAGTGTTAATTGTATGAGCTTTGTTCGAAAATTCTGAACTGGTAGTTAGCTTAGGTGGTTGAGATTAGGTTGGAATATTAGGAGATTAGTAAAACATAGCTGTTAGTTTAATGTTGGAAGAGAGGGTTAATTCTGTGCAATGTGTGGATGTGTATGGATGAATCATAGGAATATGGATTGGTGAATTTAGGTAAATGAATATTAGCTTGTTTAACTGATGCAGCCTGTGACTTTGTAACGGATCGAATTGGATAAGGAGACTGTGTGTAAATGAGACTGCTTCCTTTTGTATTGAATCGAATCGGATGAATGAATGATTTTTTTTTGGAATTTTCTTTTGGTTTAACTTGGTGTGATTGTGATGGCTGAACATGTACCTGGCTTTATTTCTGTTAGAAATTTCTTCTGGTTTATATAGAATTAGAACTGATGTGTTGGCAGCTTTGGTTTTTGAATGTCTTGTGGATGGTTTAGTGTAGCATGAGGGTTCAAAATGTTGAATTGTTAGAACTGAGGTTGGAATTGAACTGGTTTGATTTAACTATGACAGCTGGGGGGGTATTGTTAGAAATGCTAGTTAAGTGTGAATGTTTAGTTAGGATATAAGATGTTAGATGTGTGAAACTGAGTTGGGGTTTAGAAGTAGTTGCATAAGTGGTGGTTGATGGTTCTTGCCATGCTAGTGGTTAGGGACTGTTTGTATGTACTGATGCCCTTTTTTATGGAGATGATAATGTTGATTTGGAATTGAAAGTTTTGTTTAGCCATGTATGCATGCTGCAACTGATTATGCATGATTGCTAACTTGAAATACTGATTGATGCAGGTTGGTTCTAAATGCATGGAAGTCCAGAACATATGTGCTGCAAGTATCAAAGAGGTCTACTTTGGCATACATGGAGTCTTTGTAAAAAGGAGCCTAGTGTAATATGGAAGCAGCATCATGAAGTGGGCCACGGATGGAGGCTTGGAGATAATCATGGAAACTTTAAGTTTTAGGGACAGACTTAGGATGAGTTTATGATGATTTTTCTGTTTTTGTAATTTTGCAATGAAAGTTTGAATGGGATTTTGAACTATTAAATGATGAATGGTGTGATGGATTTTTTAATTGGAATTTTGTTGAATGTTGAATGATATTTGCAACTTGGACATTTGAAATTGGTCTAGAACTTTTGAAATTGGATGAACGTTGGAACTTGGATACCTCGAGTTCCCGCCATACGACTTTGAATCATGAATCATGATAAACTTTGATTTTTTAGTCTGAACTCCAAGCAACTCACATCTTAATCTAATCGAACTTGTACATTAATAGCCTATGGCCCCAAGTAATCACTTGAAATGAATATTTCATGATGATGAATTCAATCTCAATTCAATCTTCGACGTCCACTTGTACCAAAAACAATAAGCGAATACCTTGATAATATAGAACTCACAATTTCAAATTTTACACCATGACAAAGTCCTTCCTCAATTAATGCCCTTAACATAGCCATAATGCCGTAGAGACTCTTTTGATGAAGATAAGAACTTAAGCACATAAGGACATCTTAACATGAGATCCAATCAACCTCTGCTAATGAACCAGTCTTGTACATCTCGAACCAGAATGAAACCCTGACTTTAATAATCTTTGATCCCCAGTTAAAATCTAATGATTAATGATGCATGATATGCTAGATGACCTAATGGAAGGTATGTACATGAATGCAAAGTCTAAGCCAGATAGAAATAACGGGGTAGGACAAATTTGGGGTATGACAGCTGCCCCTATTTAATCGTCTTAAACCTGAAGGTGAGATTGGCGCTAGCCTTCCGAACATTCAAGGTAGAAGAAGATTAAATATCAAAGTACCAGAAATTTGTCCCGCAAAAAGTTGGTGTGATTGTTGTCCTTACCTCTTAATGTGTGAGTTAGTGGTTTTTTGTTTTTTGTTTTGATATCTGCTGGGGAAAGAGAAATTTATTTGGTTTTCTGGTGGAAGAATTTATGGTAGGCAATGGTTGAATGGTGATAGCTTGTAACGTGATAACGGTGCCAATACGGGGTTTTCGAAGAGGATGGTTGTATGAAACAATGACCGGAAGGAAAAAGATCTCGTACGATCTATGACTCAACATCGACTCGACACCAGGAGAAGACCTAAGCATGATCTTCAGGACTGAAAGAATAAGATCTCTTACGATCTATGACTCAACATCGACTCAACACCAGGAGAAGACCTAAGCACGATCTTCAGGACTGAAAGAATAAGATCTCTTACGATCTATGACTCAACATCGACTCAACACCAGGAGAAGACCTAAGCACGATCTTCAGGACTGAAAGAATAAGATCTCTTACGATCTATGACTCAACATCGACTCAACACCAGGAGAAGACCTAAGCACGATCTTCAGGACTGAAAGAATAAGATCTCTTACGATCTATGACTCAACATCGACTCAACACCAGGAGAAGACCTAAGCACGATCTTCAGGACTAAAAGAATAAGATCTCTTACGATCTAGGACTCAACATCGACTCAACATCAGGACTGAAAGGAATAAGATCTCGTGGCGATCTATGACTCAACATCGACTCGACACCAGGAGAAAAGAAGACATTGTGTCAGACACTCATTAGAGATTGAAGATACCTCGCATCGGCACCGTGGTTGGAATAGATTTGAAATGTAGTAGCAGATATCAATCAGAATTTGTAAGGACAACCTTTTGTGTGGGGATGTATTATTGTCTTGCCTGGGTGCGGATTTGTATTATCTGGCTTATGCTTTGTTATGCATGTTTGAATTTTTCTATGGCGTAATGATCCGCTTTGACGGATACGCTACGCTTTTGAGGATGCAATGTTATATGCAGTGAACACTATATGCGGGATGCCAAATAAAGGCATTGATGAGGTAAACACCAGGGAGAATCCCCCTAGTGTTAAGGACCATGTGGAGGTGCCAACAGATATTGGACTTTGATTTGTGAGATGCACTTTTCTTTGACTTGAAGAATGATTTCTGACTTCTCACCATGTGCCACCGCTTGGAGGATTTTCGGCTTGAGGAGATTCCCTCGATTCACTATATTGGGGATTATCCGAATAAGGGCACCAGGTTGGAGAAATGAAACAACTCTCAGGAGAAATAAACTCCTGTGCTTGGGGAGAGACCAAGGTTCCAGGAGAAATAAACTCCTATAGTCATGCAGCGACAATAAAACTCAGAAGATTATGCCCCAAGCTTCATGACCCATGAAGGAAATTGCCCCAGTGGATCCTTGGAGAGATTTGTCAAATCTCGACGTAACTGCCCCAGATTGGTTGAATTTGAGAGAGATTCCTCGACATGATTGCCCCAGATCGATCAAAGCTTGAAGAGATTTATCGACATGATTGCCCCGGATATTCTGAATTTGAGAGGTCAAACCTCGATTTAATTGCCCCTGATTAGGTACATCTGACTAGAATCCTCAAGCTTTCCTTGTTTTGAAGTCAAACAAACGTAGAAACAACTTTACCACGCTCAACGGAGTCTTCAAACTCTTCCCCTCATGGTAATCGAAGAAAGCATTAACTGCTCATGCCCAACGGAGTTCTTTGGATAACTTGCCCCTTGATGGTCAACATTTGAGATGATTAGCTTTTCCTCCTCGGAGTTCTCAAGTCTCTTGTACTTTGACATGGTCAAGTTACTCACTGATTCTTATCCTGAAATTTTTTGATGTTTAAGCAGATGTTTTGTATGCAAAAGAATGTTAATTCTAAGAATGATGATTCTAATGCAAAGCCTATGTTAGTCTTGAAGTTTTAAAACTTTTTATGAAATGAGGTTGCAACCTCTTGTGACTGAATCACTAGTTGACACAACCTCGATTTTTGCATATGGAAGATAAAGCAAACGTACGATACCAACATGGATATGAGTGACGCTTCATTGGGAGTCAATTGAACGCTATCTCATCGGAGTGTGTTTTCAAAATAAACCCTACTTCAATTAGGACTTTTAAGGGTTGAAACTTGGTCGGGTTCACGGTTTTCAGAAAACAAAGGATTTTTAGGCTCAAAATTATTTGTACCCACCCCCTTCGTGATGTTCTCCATTCCTAGGTTCGATTAACTCGACATGAGTGTTCATCCCTCACAAGGAATTTTGAAATGGTTGAGGAATCAATGAGGTTCTTTGGACATGGCGGTCGCTCACCTTTTATTCTTCTGATTCATTGTCACACGACTTCGTTCTTGCTTGGCAATTTTATCGTCTTCTTTTTTTTCTTTTGCCATTTTCTTTTCATCTTTTATTTTCATTATTTTTGGCCATTTTTTTTTTGCCCTCTTTTTTTTTGAACAAGTCGTGTGACCTCGCATAGTCTTTGATTTGTTGGAGGTGATCGCGACCGCCTCACTCCTTTGATTTGATGAAGGGTTACCATTGTGGCATCGTCATCTCTTGATCTTTTGATGGAATAAGGATAAACCATTGCGGTTTTGACGTTCCTCAACCTTTGGAAGGATAACCATTGTTGTATCCTTGGATATACACCCTTTTGGTGAGTTTTGAACACTCAATCAAGTTAAATGAACGCTACCCTGCCCCAAGGTTAAAATAAGGGTTTTTGTGATTAGAAAAGAAACTCCTCCTTCAAGGCTCAAAGGGGTTAACGAGGGTCTATCTCCCTTATATCTCCGGTGTTTGGGGATTTGAAGCAATGCCTGTACATCCTCAGTAGGGTTTTTTATTCAAAAACACATGATTAGAGATTTTTCATTTTTATTTTTCATCATTCTCCCTCAGCTCTTTGCCTAAGCAAGAGATTAGTAAAGTTGGTATCGTAATGCCAAACACATTTTATGAGTGAAAACGAATGGATTTCTTCAAGACAAACATAAACAATGTATTTTATTTTCATTCAGAAATTAACACGTTTTTACATGCTATCAATGCTTAAACAAACAAAGGGAAAATTGCAAATGAGAATGCAGTAAAGAAACTAAATGAGTGCCATTGTTGAGGAGACTTGGCTCCGTCTGGACTTGTTGATCTTGAATACTTTTTTGCAGTTTTTTCCAAACACTTCAGATTACTCCAAAAGAGAACTCCAACGAAGTCACCCATGAGTCGTAAACTTTTGCCTTGCTTTAGGGATTCGAGCAATGCGAGTGATGCAATGCTCAAGATAAGAGTACGTCTTGCTTATCCCTCGTGCGGGAGCCCCAAACATAGTTGCTAGAGTAGTAATCACCATCATGAATGGGAAGAATCTTGTATGATCATCAACTCAGGAGAGCTTTTGTGGTGAAGAAGACCCAATACTAGAATCTTAACCAATTGTGGTTCCAACAAACGGGGAAGCAACTTTAGAATGAGAAGCATTTTGTAGAACACTCTTGATTACCACATGGAAAAAGAATCTGACAAGTCACCCCAAAGTTTGTAATGCTATAAGGGATTCGAGCAATGCAAGTGAGGCAATGCTCAAGATAAGAGTACGTCTTGCTTATCCCTCGTGCGGGAGCCCCAAGCATAGATGTTGTAGAAGTATTCATTATCAAAAGTGGAGGAACCTTGCATGGTCACCAAGCTTAGAGAAGCTATTTGTTGCAAAGAGAACTCAACCACCAACTGAAACACCAACCTCCACGGATACAACTGAGTACAAGAACCTTGAGAATGAGAGGTGCTTCTACAAAACATTCTTGATTACTACTTGAAAGAGATTCTGACAAAGTTGCTCGAGAATTTGTGGTGCTTTTATTATTATCATACCAACCAACTCAGACAAGGAAGTAGTCTTCAACAAAATAGGGAATACTGAAGTGAGAATACGGAAATGAAATGATGATTGCCAATGTTGAGGAGCCTTGACTCCATTTGGGCTTATTCTCTTTTTTTTTTTTTTGTGATACTTTCTGGAATACGGACATTCACTTATGCATGAACTCTTCATTTTATGCGCAGGCCATTTGGAGTGAATGATATTACTTTGGAGTCAATGAGATCTTGGACTTTGTGTTTCAAAATATTACAATCCTCAGTTGAATGTCCAGATGTCTCAGAATGGTACTCACACCTTGCATTTAAGTCATATCCTTGAGGAATTGGTGTTGGGGGGGGCTTAAACTCCCTTAGTTGGACCAAAGAATCCTTGAGCAAATGAGAAAGCAGCTGACTATAGGTCATAGGAATTGGGTCAATTCTTCTTGGTGGTCTCCTTGGCATTTGTGGACCCTGCTGATGGCAATGATTCCAGTACCCATTCTGTTCAGGTGTCTTCCTCTTTTGATCTGGCTGTGAAACAAATGGAAACTGATGAGGTGGGAAACCTGGAACCCAAGATGGTGCATTATGCTTCTGATTTGAAGTAGATCTGACATAGAAGTATGAATCAACCTTTTCTTCTACCGCAGTTTGAACCCCATTTCCTTGAACAAACATACCCTCGGGGGTGAACAAAATCACTTTTGAATCAATGAGATCTTGAATTTGCTGCTTCAGCGCCCTACAATTCTCAATATCATGACCAGGTGCCCCAGAATGGAACTCACATCGAGCATTGGCATCAAAGGTGGGGGGAAGCTTTTCAGGCGTAGCCAATTCTCGTAGTTCAACCAACTGAAGCTCCAGCAAACGGGGAAGTAACTGAGCGTAAGGCATCGGGATAGGATTGAGAATTCTCCGAGGTTTCTTAGGCTTTTTCCCACACATTTGGCCCCCTTGAAGAACAGATTGACATGGAGGTAATGGCACATGGAGTTGAGGAGGAACTTCCTGAGGTATTCCATGAGTGGGAAGGGATCCTACTGAAGAGAAGGGATCAACAACTTTTGTTGCAGCAGTAGGAACAACATCCCCTTCCTTTCTTAGTACTGTTTTTAGAATTTCCATGACCAAGCTCAATTGAGTCTTCAACTGATTGTTTTCCTCTTTTAGTGCACCCTGATTATGGACCAAGTCTTGCATCTCCAACATAAGATGACCCATTTGTTCCCTCATCTCATCCATTTCCTCACGGAGTTGTTCCATAGTTGATTTTGGAGTCGTGGCGGTGAGAAGTCAAATTTGTTGTTGATCTTGAAATCTGAAGAGAAAGGGTCCCATAAGTGTCTGAGAGAACCATGAAATGCATGATAGTGTGAATGCATGTTTCGTTTATGAGAGATCCTAAAGTCTTTTCGCACGCTTTTTAGTTCTCTTTTGGAATCAAAGCCCTTTCTTTTTTTTGTATAGAATATCTTTTCTTCTCTTTTTTTTTGCTTTTCTATTTCTTTTCTTTTCTTTTCATTCTTTTTTTCGGAAATAGACTTTAGGATCCCTCACAAATGAAGTGGATGAAACAATGATGGTATGCAATGCAAAGGCATGGGATCAAGGTCCATATAATCTTAGTAACCACTGTACAATCCTATGAATAACTGATATGAAACCTCTGTACAGGCCAAATGTCACAGGATCAAAGGTTCGACGCCTTTTTGGAATACCAGAATATCAAGCACCATGAGAACAGACCAAATAAAGGTCCGACCTCAAACATGAAGAGCCAAAGGTATGTAGGAGTCAAGGTTTCCTGTCCCACCCCAATCTCACAGGTATGTAGTCTAGACACAGACAGGTGGTCCCTAATGGTCACTAGGGTCTACAGTTCCCATGGGGTACAAAGTGTTTGAGGCAACAAGCGTGCCAGACACAGTGTTCCATGAAAGAACCTCGCCCAGTTGTGGTACCCCATATTGAACTCATCCATAGCAAGCGCTACGGTAGTCAACATGAGCATCCACGCTAATCCTATGTGTCACTTGGCCTGGGTAGTGGGCCTTTTACCTCAAAAACCCCCCACCTGCAAAACAGAACAGAAGACCCCAAGGAACACAGAATATAATCCATATGCATGATGTGCAAACGGAAATAAACATGATACGCAAGCAGAAAACATGCAAACATATATACAAGATATAGACATAAAAACAAATAAACACCCAATAAAAATAAAACAAACAAAGGATAGGATTGACTTGCTTAGGTAATCCCCAGCAGAGTCGCCAGCTGTCGCACGCTCGCGAAAAATGAACAGAGTCGCCACCAATATATTTATCCCATAAGGGAAAGGAATATCAGAAAACCTAACAAAGGAAGGAACAGGGTCTTGCGACCAGAGAATCAAGGTACGGGAGTCGGTTACGCAAGGGGAAGGTATTAGCACCCCTCGCGCCCATCGTACTCGATGGTATCCACCTATGTTTGTTTCTATCTAAAGGGTGTGTACTATGTCTATGTCTATATGCGAACGAATGCAAAAGAAATACGGGGAAAAGAAGGAATATTTACAAATGTGCTCGTTCAAGCCCCGCGACTTGATGCCTACGTATCCCTTTCAGGAATCAGAGCGCCGTAGTTCAGCTCTATAGTTTTTGTTTGTTTTTGTGTTTTTTTAGTTGGGCGGCGTTAACGTTCGCGCTCTTGCACAAGGGGACAGCCTAGGATGCAATGGAGCGGAAATAACGGTGCCCTTAAGAAAGCGAGAGGAGAGAGAGAGAGTTTGAGTGTTTCGAGGAAATCCCTTAAGCAAGGGAAACTCGAGTTACTCTTTGGTTTGTGTTTTTTAGAGGTTGGGAACTTACGCCTGAATGGAACCCTTAAGCAAGGGAGCCCCAAGCACTCGAACATCCCTTAAGCAAAGGAAGTTACAAGCTATCATTTCCTTTTTATTAGTCAAAGTATTTATTAGTCATTTTTTATGAGTTTTCTTGATATTTTTTATGGGGATTTGTTCAAGTATTTTTAGATGGATTAAAGTTGAAAAGAAAAAGAAACTAGCCTAAGTATGAAGGGAATTTCTACCTAATGTTATCATGGTTTCTACCTAAGATTAGGATTTAAAAGAAGCATGAAAAATAAAGCGCTAAGTAGAATATTGAAAATAGCATGAAAAAGAACAAATAGAAAATATAGTAGAAGTGAATTAAAAGTACTATTATTTTTATTGATTTTATGAAAAAGTGTGGTAGAGATCAAGTAGAAAGGACCAAACAAATATTCTAAAAAAAACTACTATTTTTATGTTGATTTTATTGAGAAAATTGGATTAGAAATTAAAAGAAAATTAGTCCTAAACTAATATCTTTTTATGAACAAATTTTATGAAAGAAGTTTTGTATTAAAAGTCTAAGAAGAAATTTCAACTAAAATTGGTAAAAGGATTAATACTTTTTATGCATTTTTTATGTCAAAATTGTGTTAAAAGGTTAGTAAAAATCTCAAAATGATTAGTGAAAAGATTAGCAATTTTATAACAAGGGACTAATTAAAATCTAAATCAAAAGGAGATATGAACAGGGGGTGTAAAGGTGAATTTCGTGGTGTCAATAGAAGTTGGGGCGCAGGGCCCAAAATGGTTTTTGTTACAGTTTTCCTTCAGCCAAAAAGTGAATGGCTCGTGGGCCTAGAGGGGGTATGAGTGGCAATTTTGTGAGGAGGCCCAAGATTGGAGAATCACATTCACAGATTAGTGTTATTATTAAATTTCAATTATTATTCAGAACAAAACGAAATTCAATTAAAAAATAAAAAAGAAAAATAAAAAGATGAGAGCAATTGGGATTTAGGGTTTACGTGTTTGCGCCGTTTGGCCTCTCACTCTCAGATTCTTCTCTCTCCTTTTTCGTTCACGAGCGGCGGTGACATCTAGCCGTTTTCTCCGATCAAATTTCGATCAATCCCGTGGACAACACAGCTCCCCCTTGTATCTCAGATGAACATACTACTTCCGTTTTATTTCCGTTCGGATCTTCCTCAATTCTTCGCTAAGTTCCCTCTCAGAATAACTCCTCGAATCCGAACAAGCGTTGGATGTCAAGATTGTTCGGTTCAGTGAACTTGAACGTGACGAGTTACGACGAAGGTGTGGATGCGTGTTATCATTCTTGAAGTCGACGACGACGATGATAAATATCGTCGTTCTCAGATCCGAGGTGAAGCTGACGATGATAGGAAGTCCAATCGGAGATAATGATGTTGTGCTTGGAGTGAGATGAAGATGAGAAGGGTGAGAAGATGATGAATGTGTATTGAAGGTTGATGCTTGATTGAGCTGTTGAAGGAAAGATCAATGATTCTGAGTTGTTTTTTTTTTTGTTCTTGTAGGATCTGTGAAGTTTGACAATGATGAACGTGGAGGATTGAAGCGGTTCAGAGATTGAAGATGATGAGGGTGAAGATAGATGAAGATGTGAAAATGGTTGAGCTTCTGAATTGTGAAACTGATGGAGGAGAAAGTGAGAAATGGTGGAGAAGAAATGAAGAGATGGTGAAGATGGAAGTGAATCTGGAAAAATGATGGAGGACGGTGAATGCTTGAAGGTGAATGGTGAAGCGTGTGTATGAACTTTAGACTCAACACTTCTTCTCTCAAAGTTTGCAAGCGAAACAATGAGAAAGTAAGTGATTGTGCCCTCCCCCTCTTTTTTGGTGTGTAGATTGTCTTTTTATATGAGCAATGGTTGGATAATGATAATGAATCCTTGAATGTGGGACTCGAAATCACAGCTTCCAATGAATTTTTCTGATTTCTTGAGTGTGGGACTTGTTCTGTTCTTCTGATTTTTCGCTTCTTTTTTGTGTATGGGATTGATGTATTCTCTTTTGCACTATATGCAGGTTGTTTGGGATTTCTCTGAACAAGGCTGCAATCGTATGGCCTACTGGATGCGTGCATCACGAATATTGCAGCTCTGTAATCGTTGCCGGTATGCGCTCGATTGAACTTGGTTATCTGAGGCTCTTTTTTGTATTGTATATACTAGAACCCTGTTTAGGATTTGGAGAAGCTGGCAGTGTGGTTTTATGTCATGTGAATGTTGATTTTGTTTTTTTTGTTAGGTAATTGAAAGTCTGCTGGCTGTTAGTGTTAATTGTATGAGCTTTGTTCGAAAATTCTGAACTGGTAGTTAGCTTAGGTGGTTGAGATTAGGTTGGAATATTAGGAGATTAGTAAAACATAGCTGTTAGTTTAATGTTGGAAGAGAGGGTTAATTCTGTGCAATGTGTGGATGTGTATGGATGAATCATAGGAATATGGATTGGTGAATTTAGGTAAATGAATATTAGCTTGTTTAACTGATGCAGCCTGTGACTTTGTAACGGATCGAATTGGATAAGGAGACTGTGTGTAAATGAGACTGCTTCCTTTTGTATTGAATCGAATCGGATGAATGAATGATTTTTTTTTGGAATTTTCTTTTGGTTTAACTTGGTGTGATTGTGATGGCTGAACATGTACCTGGCTTTATTTCTGTTAGAAATTTCTTCTGGTTTATATAGAATTAGAACTGATGTGTTGGCAGCTTTGGTTTTTGAATGTCTTGTGGATGGTTTAGTGTAGCATGAGGGTTCAAAATGTTGAATTGTTAGAACTGAGGTTGGAATTGAACTGGTTTGATTTAACTATGACAGCTGGGGGGGTATTGTTAGAAATGCTAGTTAAGTGTGAATGTTTAGTTAGGATATAAGATGTTAGATGTGTGAAACTGAGTTGGGGTTTAGAAGTAGTTGCATAAGTGGTGGTTGATGGTTCTTGCCATGCTAGTGGTTAGGGACTGTTTGTATGTACTGATGCCCTTTTTTATGGAGATGATAATGTTGATTTGGAATTGAAAGTTTTGTTTAGCCATGTATGCATGCTGCAACTGATTATGCATGATTGCTAACTTGAAATACTGATTGATGCAGGTTGGTTCTAAATGCATGGAAGTCCAGAACATATGTGCTGCAAGTATCAAAGAGGTCTACTTTGGCATACATGGAGTCTTTGTAAAAAGGAGCCTAGTGTAATATGGAAGCAGCATCATGAAGTGGGCCACGGATGGAGGCTTGGAGATAATCATGGAAACTTTAAGTTTTAGGGACAGACTTAGGATGAGTTTATGATGATTTTTCTGTTTTTGTAATTTTGCAATGAAAGTTTGAATGGGATTTTGAACTATTAAATGATGAATGGTGTGATGGATTTTTTAATTGGAATTTTGTTGAATGTTGAATGATATTTGCAACTTGGACATTTGAAATTGGTCTAGAACTTTTGAAATTGGATGAACGTTGGAACTTGGATACCTCGAGTTCCCGCCATACGACTTTGAATCATGAATCATGATAAACTTTGATTTTTTAGTCTGAACTCCAAGCAACTCACATCTTAATCTAATCGAACTTGTACATTAATAGCCTATGGCCCCAAGTAATCACTTGAAATGAATATTTCATGATGATGAATTCAATCTCAATTCAATCTTCGACGTCCACTTGTACCAAAAACAATAAGCGAATACCTTGATAATATAGAACTCACAATTTCAAATTTTACACCATGACAAAGTCCTTCCTCAATTAATGCCCTTAACATAGCCATAATGCCGTAGAGACTCTTTTGATGAAGATAAGAACTTAAGCACATAAGGACATCTTAACATGAGATCCAATCAACCTCTGCTAATGAACCAGTCTTGTACATCTCGAACCAGAATGAAACCCTGACTTTAATAATCTTTGATCCCCAGTTAAAATCTAATGATTAATGATGCATGATATGCTAGATGACCTAATGGAAGGTATGTACATGAATGCAAAGTCTAAGCCAGATAGAAATAACGGGGTAGGACAAATTTGGGGTATGACAACTGCCACGTGTCGAAGACAGACTCAGGCGGGAAGATTTGAAATTCGAAGACGGTTTCGTAACTGTCCAAGTAACAGATGGCATCGCTAGAAGTTCTTATGAGAAACGTGGCAGCAGATTAGTATAGGACCGTTAAGGTCGAAACTAGTATAAATAGGAGTCTTAATGTTAGGATTCTGTGTGTTCATTTTGTACAAATCACTCACATATTTACTCAAGTATCAAGCGTTAAGAGAAAGAGTTCGCTGAGAAAATGTACGTATGACACCACCACTTTAATACATGTGTATTATCTTTTGTTTTAAATATCTTCCAGAATTACTGCATTTCGTTTACCTCTTGCCATTTACATTTCTGTATCTTTACTTTAATGTCATTTACTTTCGAATTACTTTCATGTTATTTACTTTCAAAGTCTTTAACATTTCTGCAGTTTAAGATTCTTTACGTTTCAATAGTCCTTTTAATTTTCTATGTTATGTTACTTATCTTTTCGCTGAAGTCACATTTATATATAACAAAGTGATTGTCAAGACTATTTGTTCTTTAATCGAACAACGCTTATTGAAGAAGACAAATAATGAATATGGTTCGAATGAACGTTGATGACAATCTTCTTGACTATGTGTCCTAGGATCAATCTAGTCGATCCTGCGAGTAACCAAATCATATTTATTATAGTTTGGAAGACTAGCGGTTGTTTACCGGAAATCACCGTAAACAAATTGGCACGCCCAGTGGGACAGTGTCAAGCAGATTGTTTTAATCAATTGCTTTATTTTTGTCTAGACAATATCAAGATCTTGTATGAACCTTAGGAACGGTAAATTAAAGAACAGTGCACAACCGATTCCCAAACGAAGGTACAACAGGAAAATGGTCGTTACGGCCAGTGCAGGGGGTGATCGAGATCCCCCACAAGGTTCAGGATCAGGAGCGGCAAATTCGACTTCTACTCAAGGAACACGAGATGCAACGGGTCCAAATGGATCGAGACCTGCAGATAATTCTCATGCTTTGCCTGAAAATAATACAGGGCTTTCAGGGACTATTCCAGTTTCAGTGTCGACAACCGCACCCTCATCCACAAGCGCATAGGACGTATTGTTTGCCTCGACAAATGCTGCAAATAATTTTCCTGGTCAAGGCACGAATTCTGCTTTCGAATGGAGACCAAATAGTTCATATGGAATGCCATACCCATATGGAACAGGCGTACGAGGGGCGGGATCTATATATGCCCCAACTAACAATGCGACATTTTCACTGAATGTTAGTTCAGTGGGTCGAAGTGCACATAACACTGGTTTTTCTACCCAGGTGCCTCACTTTACCACAAATAACCAAGCAGCATTTCGACAAGAAATGGATGCAAGCAACCATGATATGGTGGGGGTTTTGGCCAGAGAATTGACTTCAGTTTTAAGCCCACTAATGGCAAATGTTACTACTACAAATAGAGAAAACATGGAGACTTTCCAAAAGATATCATCTCAAATGAATCGAATGGCAGAATTCATGGGAATAACACCACCTAAAAGGAAAGACAAACAGCCTTCGAATCAAGAAGAGAGGCCCATTTTAGAACGTGTACAAGACATAGTTCCGTCATCTAGGACAGCCACTAGGGATGTATGCCCCTCACGAAGAACAGAGATGTTCGAAGGAACTCCAATAATTAACTTAGAAGCTTCAAATCAAAGAGCCGTCCCCGTTCGACAGGAAACGGAGGAGGAGCGACCCAGATTAAGGATTGTGGGTAGGAACGAACACCCAGATGAGGTTGTTCAAAGAGTCAGAAGAGAAAATCTGGCTACAGAAAATAACTTAACTGCCATGATAGAAAGGGTTATGGCCAATAATGGCCTTAGTACTGGACTTAGACGTCCAAACTATACATCCCCTATATCAGATTATATCATGCAGACAGAATTGCCTAGGGGCACTAAGGTACCAATCATTACAAAATTTTCAGGCGAAACTAATGAGTCAACGGTGGAACATATTGCTAGATATTTGACGGAAGCAGGAGACTTAGCAGGAAACGAGGATTTAAGGATCAAATATTTCCCTAGTTCGCTGACAAAAAATGCCTTCATTTGGTTTACTACTTTGCCACCAAATTCGATAGATGCATGGGCATACTTGGAAAGGCTTTTCCATGAGCAATTCTACATGGGTCAAACTAAGATAAGTTTGAAAGAATTGGCCAGTGTTAAAAGAAAATTCACAGAAACAATTGATGATTATTTAAATAGGTTCCGTTTGTTGAAATCAAGGTGTTTTACAACAGTCCCAGACCATGAACTTGTCGAAATGGCTGCAGGTGGTCTAGATTATTCAATAAGAAAGAAACTAGATACCCAATACCTTAGGGACATGGCCCAATTAGCAGACAGGGTTCGACAAGTCGAACGACTGAAGGCAGAAAAAGTTAGGGCGAATAAAAGTTATAAGAAAGAGAGAGTAGCGTACGTCGAAGCCGAGGACGCTGATGATGAGTCTTTCAATGACTCGTATAGCCCTGAAGAAGTCGAAATAGACTTAGCTGAATTGAAAGAAGCGCCACCTTACGCCTGCAAATTGCTAAATCCTGCCAATGGAAAAAACCCAGTAGAAAACGATAAGAATGATAGGTTCCCTAAGAAAACTTATACATTCGACATTACCAAGTGTGATGAAATATTTGATTTATTGGTAAAAGATGGCCAAATGATACTACCTCCAAATTCAAAAATTCCTCCGTTTGAACAACGGAAGAAAAGAGGTTTTTGTAAATATCATGGGTTTTTAGGCCATAAAACTTCTCAATGTTTTCTTTTCAGGGATCTAATTCAAAATGCTCTCAATGATGGAAGGTTGAAGTTTGCTGACAAGACCAAGAGTCATATGAGGGTCGATACCAATCCTCTGAACATTGCTGACGCTAGCCTCTGCGAGGTAGAAGATATCAACATGGTGGAGGCATCTGAAGTTGAAGTTGTGGAGACTAAAGCAATGTTCAATGGAAAGCAGGCTACTGAAAGCCTAAAAGGTGAAATAGTCTTCAACACTGTTGTCGAAGAATCTTCCAAGACAGAAATAACTGAAGCATCGAAGGAAGAAAACAGTGAGGCCACTGAAGACCTCAGGATGAAACTCCAGAAAATCCAGATCTCTGAAGTTCCTCCAGCAGCGGTTAACATGGTCAGCGCCAGACGACCAGTGTCTGAATTTGGCGAACTAGAGACATGGCTGACGAGGCAAAATGGGGGCATCGAAGTTCCTCCAAGAACCGAAAGCCTCAAAGAATATCTCTGGAATTGCCACGAGAAAAATGGTGGTAAGCAATGGATGTGTCCAAGGTGTTCGATCATGCTGAATCGAAGGGTCGAAGCCAACTTCGAAAGGGTTCGACGCGAAAGGTGGGAACACCCAGGAAGAGAGCCAAATCCCCTACTACAACTGTACCCAAAGATGGAGGAAAGCTTGGTAGGATTTTTGGTCAGATGCCACAAAGAAAACACTGAAGTTGCTCTCTGCCCAAGATGTGGGGCAGTCTATGAAGAAATGCTAGCACGATCATTCGAACGTGTGTATTGCTACATGAGTCAAGAAACTCAGGGGTTGCGTCCTAACCTGTACGGTTTCGACATATGGACTCCAACAAAGAGGCCTGATAGCCCACACCCCAGAACTCGAAGGGTAACTTTCAGAATCCCTGCAGATGCGCCAAGGGATAGGTGGGTGCAAGCTGATGCAAGAACCAACAAATGGCGAAGTTGGGACCAAGGTGGTAGAACTGCAATGGCATATAGGAAACAATTTCAAAGACCAAATCGAGAGGCGTATCGATTGGAGAATTATAAAGGAAAAAATCCTATGTCTCGGTCCCAGTGGAGAAGGCATCAGAGAATAAAAAAGGCTCAGAAGGAATACAGGCCAAGAGAAGCTGGAGAATCTAGTAGCAACCAAGTCCCATACCAGGGGGCAAAGTCAAACAAACCTCCGGTGGAACGCAGATTATTCGAAGCTGAAAAAATCTTGGATGAAGAAGAAAAGATGCGTTCAAATTCCTGGAAAGAAGAGGATAGAATGACAAATGATTTTGATTCTGATGGAGTGTCATCTATAAACTTGAATTGCAATGTTGTTTCCGTACTCCCTCACGAGTTTAATCAGGAAACTGAAGTAGAAGACTGTGAAGAGGCTGATATCGAAGAAATGACAAAACACAAACCTGTGTGTTACTATGTGCTGAATAATGGTGCAGTAGAAGAACAGAATGCTTTCTTCGAAAGGCCTGATGAGGGTATGCGAAATCATTTGAAGCCACTCTATATCAGGGCTAAGATTGAGAACGTTGGCATTAATAAAGTCCTAGTTGATGGGGGAGCAGCAGTGAACCTAATGCCTCAATACATGCTAAAAAGAATTGGTATGTTCGATACGGATATAAGGCCACATAACATGGTTTTATCTAACTACGAAGGCAAAATAGGACAAACACTGGGAGTTGTTCAAGTCAATTTGACAGTAGGCTCAGTTACCAGGCCAACCATGTTCATGGTTATACCAGCAAAGGCAAACTACAACCTTTTGCTTGGTAGGGAATGGATTCATGGGGTAGCAGCTGTGCCCTCAACAATGCATCAGAGGGTGACAATTTGGAGAGAAGATGGTATAGTGGAGAATATCGAAGGTGATCAGAGTTACTACATGGCTGAGGTCAACCAGGTGAACAAAACCAACTTCGACAGGAACCTGGCAAACATAGGCCCTTGTCATGCTGCAGAAGAGATGTATACCCCAAATAAAAATGCATTGTACTATTTAACTTTACACCCAAATGGATTCCAATGGGATAGAGAGATCATGGATGGTCCACCAGATACAGCACCATTGGAGAATTATCCGACAGTACGGCCAACAGGCTGGGACGATGACATTAATCATGTCTGAGTCTTCGTTCTTCGAAAAGATTTCGGCCTATGTGGCCGAGAACAAAAGGAAGGCGGCTCTCGAAGCCGAACTATCAGATACAAAGATAGATGCAGTTTTAACCAAAGAAGGAATAACAGAATTGAAGATACGTGCGAGTTTCGAACTCCCTGAACACACGGCTCCAGACGAAGAGATCATAAGAGAAGAACCAAACCAAAGGTTGGATGCAATATACGACGAGGAACCTTTGGGGTTCGAAAAAGACCCAATGGCGTCGAATATAAAGATGTTGGCCCAAGATCCACTTGAAGAAGTAAATCTTGGAGACAATGATCAAAAAAGGATAACATATATCAGCGCGAAAGTATAACCAGAATTGAAAGCAACGGTCATCAAAATGCTGAAAGAAAACAGAGATTGTTTTTCTTGGGACTATGATGAGATGCCTGGTCTAGGAAGGGATTTAGTCGAACTAAAATTACCAATAAAAGAAGGAAAGAAGCCCATAAAGCAAACTCCCAGAAGATTCGCGCCAGAGATTCACTCGAAGATTAAAGCAGAGGTCGAAAGACTCTTACGGTGCAAATTTATCCAAACTACAAGGTATGTTGAGTGGATTGCTAATATAGTACCTGTAATTAAAAAGAATGGCTCATTAAGAGTATGCATAGACTTTCGTGACCTTAATGCAGCTACTCCTAAAGACGAGTATCCCATGCCTGTAGCAGAAATGCTAGTAGACTCGGCCGCAGGTTTTGAGTATTTGAGCATGTTGGATGGATATTCGGGATACAATCAAATTTTTATAGCAGAAGATGATGTATCCAAGACAGCATTTCGTTGCCCAGGGGAAATAGGCACTTACGAATGGGTTGTGATGCCTTTTGGTTTGAAAAACGCTGGGGCAACTTATCAAAGAGCAATGAATTCTATATTTCATGATTTTATAGAAACATTCATGCAAGTGTATATAGATGACATTGTGGTAAAATCTACCTCGGGTATGAGTCATCTCGATCATCTGAGCCAATCATTCGAAAGAATGAGGAAATATGGCTTGAAGATGAACCCCCTTAAATGTGCTTTCTTTGTGCAGGCAGGTGATTTCTTGGAGTTCGTAGTCCACAAAAAAGGGATAGAAATTAACCAGAACAAGACGAAAGCCATTAGGGAAACCAAGTCCCCATCCACGAAGAAAGAACTACAATCATTATTGGGTAAGATAAATTTCTTAAGGAGATTTATCTCTAACTTGAGTGGACGCACGTAAGCTTTCTCACCTCTACTTCGGCTTAAGCAAGGAAAATTCGAATGGCGTGCTGAACATCAAGAAGCTTTCGATCAGATAAAGCAATACTTGACTTGTCCACCAATTCTGTCTCCCCCAAATGGGAAGAAGCACATGCGCCTATACATTTCAGCATCAGATAAAACAATAGGCAGCATGCTTGCCCAGGAGGATGAGAATGGCATCAAGAGAGCCATTTATTACTTAAGTAGAGTACTCAATGATGCAGAGACTAGATATACTGATATAGAAAAACTCTGCCTTTGTTTGTATTTCTCCTGTATCAAACTTAAGTATTATATAAAGTCAGTTGATGTTTACGTTTCATCTCATTGTGATGTTATTAAACATATGTTATCTAAGCCAATACTACATAGTTGAATTGGCAAGTGGGCTTTGGCCCTTACTGAATATTCATTAATATTTCAGCCTCTCAAGGCAATGAAAGGTCAGATTGTGTCAGACTTCATTGTCGACCATGCGGTGGTTGAGAATCATCAGCATTATGTGGACTTAAAACCTTGGAAGTTATACTTCGATGGTTCAACGCATAGAGAGGGTACTGGGGTTGGAATATTGATAATTTCTCCTGATGGAATTCCAACAAAGCTCAAGTTTAAAATCAAAGGTCCATTATGCTCCAACAATGAAGCTGAATACGAAGCATTAATTGCTGGACTTGAGGCTTTGTTAGAATTGGGGGCAACCAGAGTCGAAATTAAAGGAGACTCCGAATTGGTCATCAAACAATTGACAAAGGAGTACAAGTGTATCAAAGAGAATTTGATCATGTATTTTATCATCACAAATAGGCTACTCAAGAAATTCGAATATGTGGAATTAAAACACGTATCAAGGGTGAATAACCAGGAAGCAAACGACTTGGCACAATTAGCTTCAGGATATAAAGTATCAAAAGAAAAGTTGGAGGAATTGATTGAAGTAAGAGGAAGAGCAATGTTTACTAAACTTTCGCCAAGTGATCTAGAGAACTCACAATTGGGTTATGCCAACAAAGAACAATTCGAAGTACTAAATATAGACTCGTTGGCAGACACAGATTGGAGGAGTCCAATTATTAACTACCTAAAAAACCCTTCGACGGATACAGACAGGAGAATCAAGTATAGAGCATTGTCATATTTTTTGATGGGAAATGAATTATTCAAGAAAACTCCTGAAGGGGTATTGTTGAAATGCTTGGGTGAAGCAGAAGCATATTTGGCTCTGTCGAACGTACATAGTGGGGCATGTGGTGCACATCAAGCAGGGCACAAAATGAAATGGCTCTTGTTTCGTTATGGGATGTATTGGCCTTCGATGTTAAAGGATTGCATAGAGTTTGCGAAAGGGTGCCAAGAGTGCCAAGAACATGCAGGTATCCAACATGCTCCAGCAAACGAATTAAGTACGATAGTAAAACCATGGCCTTTCAGGGGATGGACATTAGATTTGATTGGAGAAATTCACCCCAAGTCATCTAAAGGTCAAAGGTACATTTTGGTAGGAATAAACTATTTCACAAAATGGGTCGAAGCAATACCACTGGCAAATGTGGATCAAGAGGCTGTGATTGAGTTTATTCAGAAACACATTATATATAGGTTTGGAATCCCAGAAAGTATAACAACTGATCGGGGATCAGTCTTTACTGGACGAAAAATGCAAGACTTTGCCAGAGAAATAGGTTTCAAGTTATTTACTTCTACACCTTATTACGCCCAAGCAAATGGACAGGTTGAAGCAGCAAACAAAATAATAATTGGCCTTATTAAGAAACATGTGGGAAAGAAACCTAAGAATTGGCATAAGACTTTAGATCAAGCACTCTGGGCTTGTCGGACATCTCCAAAAGAAGCCACAAATACAACTCCTTTCCAGTTGACGTTTGGACATGATGCAGTACTCCCAATTGAGATATGTTTGCAATCGGTAAGAATACAAAGACAAGCAAACATTCCTCCCAACGTATACTGGGAGTTAATGATGAATGGGTTAGTAGATTTGGACGAAGACAGACTTCGAGCACTGGAAATGATAAAAAGACAAAAGGAAAGAGTGTCCAGAGCATATAATAAAAAGGTGAAAGGTAAAACTTTTGTTAATAATGACTTAGTTTGGAAAGTTATTTTACCTATAGATCGAAAGAATCAGGCACTTGGTAAATGGTCCCCACATTGGGAAGGACCCTTTCGAATCTTGAAAGTATTCTCGAACAATGCTTATGAAATTGAAGAATTAGCAGAAGATCGTAGGATCTTAAGAGTAAACGGGAAATATTTGAAGAGATATAAACCAAGTATGTACGAAGTAAGGATTGCAAAAACGTAAATACTCAGGGTACTACGAAAAGCCAAAATGGTCAGGCATGTGTCAAAACATATACGCTACGTTGATCAAAATGGCTTTGCGATCAGAATAAATTTTAAATGGAAGAAAAAGAGTCTAAGGAGACACCAAAAGTATTTTTCATTTAAAAGCATGGAAGTACATGCATTACAAGGGATCCAAAGAACAGGATCCAAGATTACAAAAAAAAAAAAGAGAAGAAAAAAAAAAGGCATATAAATAAAGAAAAAAAAACCTAAGGAAAAAACTAGCTAGTTGATCCTTTGGTCCAAGCCTTCCAAGGACAGCACAGGCGAAGGTTCAGCTTCGAACATATCCCTGGCTCCAGAGTCACACATCCGCCTCACTACACCTTTCTTAAGGAAAATATAACTGAGGAGTCTCCCGTAGGGAAGACAAGTCACACTCCCTCGACGGTCAACACCGATAGAGACAGCTTTAACAAGTCCTTTAAAGATCATTAAAGGAATGTTAATTTTCCTCCCTCGAAGACCACAGAGGATAAACTCCAAGTCTTCAACCATGATGTTGTTTTCATCGATCCGCCGAGGTTGGAAGTTCCCCACGAGCATATGGTGCCAGATCCTGATGACTTTGGCACTGAAGCGATCGTTGTCCATAAGAGTTCTCAACATGAGATGAGTAGTGATGCTGAAACTGTTGTCATCAAAAGTTGCACCAGAGTTATTGCATTTTATTAGGTTGGCAATAGTGGTGGGAGTGATGTTGAGACGAGCGTGTCGGATTTCAGAATCAATGGTGGTCCTACCTTCAGGATCTATGCGTAAAGACGCATTCATCCAGAATTCTGCCACCATGTTGGGATAGATAGCACCCTCCAAGACTTCTTCAAAATAGAAGTCCAGTTCTTGGTTGACAAAGAAGTTTTTGATATTGATAAAATGACGAACAAGTTCATCCTCAGAGAGTCTGAACTCGCCTCTGATGAGGGCTTTGATGTTGTTAAAGGAGAGAGTTTCAGCCATTGCAAGATAAGAAAGGTGTTCTGAGAGAGAAGTTGTGTGTTTTCTTTTTCTGTGTTTGGTTTGGAGAAAAAGCGCATGAATGAAGAAATGAAGACAATATTTGACCCTTTATATAGACTGGGAATACTGAAGGGTGGTTTTAAATTTTTAATGAGTGATTGGACTGCGGTTGGTTTTCCAAAGAAAGAAGTTATGGCTTCCGCCGTTTCCCGCCCTTGGAAGTTGAGAAGTAATCATGAAACTGATGCATGCACGTCTTAAACCGACGTTTTGGAGAAAGTGACGTCACTGTTTAATAATGATTATGGCTAGAGAAGGGGAAACGTCAAGTCTAGAGGCAAGGATGCTGCGAAAGATGTTCAGGTTCTACACGTTGCATTAAATAAAAAGCACTGTAGAAAATCTAAAGATATATTTTGGCAGAAATGTTTAGATTCGCTAAAAGTAATGCTGGCAAACATTATAGATATAAATGGGAGTCAAGCATACAAATATTATGAGTCTACAGTAGTTTCGATTACAAAACAAAGGTGCAACAAGTAACAGGACTGAAAACATCTAGTTAAAATCCTTAGGGAGATCCGTTTTGATCTTCAAGTATTGAGTCTCCCACGAAGACATACGAAGCTCAATTAGTGCCTGTTGTTTCTTCAATCTTTCGATTTCTGGCACTAATTTCTGTGCAGTCTCGAAATGTTTAATTCCCGACTGCATCACTTCGAGCAAATCTTGTTGGTTAGATTTTTGTATGGCTGCCTGACAACGTTCAGCTTCTTTTATCTTGCCCTCGAGTGCCTTTATCTCTTGTTTCCAGAAGTTGATGTTCTTCTCATAATCATCAAAGGCCTTCTGATTTTCTGAATGTTTAAGCTTGAGGGCCTCACCTTGTTTCGTTGCGTCCACAGCAGAGTTCCATGAAGAGTCATGAGAGGCCATTGTCTCAGATAGCTCTTTTTCGACATTTTGCTTTCGAAGAATGTTGGCCTGGAGTTGCTCGAGTAGAGAGCCTAACAGAACAATTACCTCTGAAACTTCTATGGAAACTTGAAGCAAATCTACCTTCTTTAGAAGTTGATTTAAGTTGTGACTCTTAATAGGTTCCCGGTTGAGGACGTCTACAAGATTGACCCCAAAGAATCTCTCTTTTATTTGTCGGAGGAGGCTAGGAATATCTTCTTTATCACTAGATTCTACAGTTGCAGCTGGAGAGACATTAAGTTCCGAAGGCGAAGAAGTATTCGCATCCATGATAGCCTTTAAGAAACTAAGAGGATCAGTTTGCTTAAGTTGTTCCAGCTCCGAAGGAGTAGGCTTCACGGGGGCAAGCGTCGAAGTTGTCTCAGGAATGGTTTTCGTATCAAGAGTCGAAGTCCCTTGAGGATCTTGTTTTTCTGGTTGAGAAATTTCTTCCATAGCATCTTGCTCCGACGCAGTATCTTCACTGTCATGTGTTTGGGGGTTCACATTGTCGCTGCCTGAGAATGGATGATCTTCTTCCAAATTTTTGTCTTGATGAGTAGGTGGGGATTCGTCAGTGGAGTGACTTTCTTCGACTGGTTCATTAGGCAATATGGTAGCAATTGGCCTAACGTCTTCAAAGACTGGCGAGAGAACATGAGTTTGATTTTGAGAGGTACCTATGTTAAACAGAGCAAAGTTAGTCATAAAGATAAGCCTTTGAGGGGTTTAGTTGACAAAAGTTAAAGTTTGACAATTACCGTAAAGTTTGTCAACATTAATGGTAAAGCCATGATCCTTGAAACCTGAAGTGGCAGTGCCAGCGTCTTCCTGCAATAACAAGGTAAATGTCAGTTTAATTATTTGGTTAAGATCACAAGATAATATGTGGGGTGGAACCCAAATACCTTGGTTGGGATATTGTCTGGACTTGAATTATGACTTTCCACAACGAAAGCATTACTAGCAGTTTTTAAAGGAGACTCTTCAGAGGACGCCTTATCACCAGGAGAAGCAGTTTTGGAGGGACTTATCCTTTTCCCTTTTCTTGAAGGGGTAACAGCTTTTTGTCTTTTCTTGTGTCCTTGTCTAGTTTGGGGGGGGGGGGTTTATCTTCGCCATCTGAGGCAGCTGTCGAGGAAGCTTTCCGCTTTGAACCTGTTGGGGGTTTCGAGCTCTGGCAAATAGACGATAAGTAAGATGGATACTACTCACAGATTGTACAAAATCAAGAATATGAGATGAGTATGTACCGTGGGCTTCTTGCCAGTAACGATGGAATCACTTTCACTTGGTTTGTTGCTCTTAGATGTCCCAGAATCTTTTTGGGCAGAAGCTTCCTTGATCTTCCTCCTTCGTGCAACAGCTGTAGTTGAAACTGAAATCAGTATATCAGCAAAGAAAAGAAAAGTCAGTCGAAAAGATTGTCTTAATCCAAACCTTCAGGTATTGGGTTCAGGACACGGACATGTTTAAGATCTATATGAAGATGTCCTTTGAAAGTATCCAAGGTATGCTTAGTCGGAACCACTCGTTCAGCGTGTTTTTTGGTACTCTCTCGAAGAATTTTGAGAGCATTCCCACACACGAACCAGTCTGGGAAAGGAGGACTTAGAGCCACACCAAAATCAGCACTTGGTAGTGGAGGGAATTTTGGAGGATTAAGTTTGAAAGCCACTTCATAACGTAGTTCTGGTCGAACATACGAGGGCAACTTCAACTTATCCAGTTTGGCGGAAAACTTTTCGCGCAAAATGACTGCAGCCTCACGAACGGTCCGACTAAGATCATCAGGCCTGTAGATAGTTTCAAAGAATTTTTGAAAAGCTTGGATTTCTTTAATATGAGTTGAAGTACCTTTTTGAAAATTCTCCTGCACATCATTAAAAGCTGCAGTTAGTTCTTGAGCAAGGCTATCAGTATCAAAGATTTGGGAGCTATAATAATCCGTCCACCATTGATGAAAGTCTGGTGTAGAATAAAAAGCAGGTTCGAAAGAGACAGGAGGAAGATTGGTGGTGCCAACGTATTTGTTGATTTTTGTTTTACATTCTTCTTCAGTCAAGTACAAGGTATGGAAACACATATGGTTTCTTTTCTCATATAAACACTTGGGTTTTATTTGAACCAACCCAAACTGTCTCGAGACCAAATTTGGTTGGTAGCACATGAGAATACATTGACCTTTTGATGGTCGAAGGCGATGGGAAAATAACCTTGGAGTCAGAAAGGCTTCCCAAATTTCCATAGACTCAGTTTGTTGATCCTGAGATGTTGATGGGAATTTTCGAGTAAACCATTCAGGACCTATTGTTCTGTGTACAAAGGGGGCCATAGAAGGATCGAACTGGTTACGCCGGGCAAACATCATTGAATACGCTAAGAAATGTTCACGAAGCTTTCCAATTTCTTCTTTTGGAGTTAGGGAAGAATTTATTCAGAGATGGGATATTTTCACCTGGTAATGGACCCATAAAAGCGAGAGATTTTCCAGAAAGTTCAAAGGGAATGATTACCTGGGAAACGTAAATAGCGCGTATTTCTTCGGTGTTAGGGTTTTGAACGTGCTCTTGTTCCCCAGACCGTGTTGTTGATTGGAGCTTCAGAGCAGGTTGAAGAACATTTGAAGATGAAGCCATAGAGAAATTTCTGATTAAGAGAGCGAGATTTTGAAGAGATTGAAGATGTTTGGTTTTTTGAAGAAAATGAAGAAATAGGAATGAAAGGTTGTGTAGAAGTGCAAGACCAAGTATTTAAAGGTTTAACGGAAACCCTTTTTAAATCTTTTGCGTAAAATCCAAGGAACACGTGGCGGCTGGTGATTTAATCCAACGGCGGTCGAATAAAGTTAGCTTCACTCCTAGTATGTAGGAGTAATGATCAAGAAGTAAGGTTAAAACGTGGGAATGTAAGTTATGAGAAGACATCTTTGAAAATGACAAGACGTTTCGGAAACAGGGTCATCAATGATTATGACGTTAGTCAGCAGTCTTGGAACTCTCAAAGATCAATAAAGAACGAAATCTTATAATGACAAGAAACGCCTATTTCTGTTGACTCTCGAAACAGGCATTTATTGGGGGCAATTTGTTAGCTGAAGATTTCGTTTTGTAGTATTTGTCCTTCGAAGAAGTAGAAAATCGAAGGAAAGATGGTTACTGATGGCCATCCCTTAAAAATAAAAGAATGGCTACTGATGGTCATGCTTCGAGAGTAGAGATTTCTAAGTTCGCTATGAAGATAATGAATACTGAAAGCTAGTGAAAAGTATGTGTCTTCGGGGACTTAGACAAATTTATAAATATATTCAAGTATTACTACTTAGCGTGTTTTTTTCGTAGTGTTTGTTTAATACACTGCCACGCGTCGAAGACAGACTCAGGCGGGAAGATTTGAAATTCGAAGACGGTTTCGTAACTGTCCAAGTAACAGATGGCATCGCTAGAAGTTCTTATGAGAAACGTGGCAGCAGATTAGTATAGGACCGTTAAGGTCGAAACTAGTATAAATAGGAGTCTTAATGTTAAGATTCTGTGTGTTCATTTTGTACAAATCACTCACATATTTACTCAAGTATCAAGCGTTAAGAGAAAGAGTTCGCTGAGAAAATGTACGTATGACACCACCACTTTAATACATGTGTATTATCTTTTGTTTTAAATATCTTCCAGAATTACTGCATTTCGTTTACCTCTTGCCATTTACATTTCTGTATCTTTACTTTAATGTCATTTACTTTCGAATTACTTTCATGTTATTTACTTTCAAAGTCTTTAACATTTCTGCAGTTTAAGATTCTTTACGTTTCAATAGTCCTTTTAATTTTCTATGTTATGTTACTTATCTTTTCGCTGAAGTCACATTTATATATAACAAAGTGATTGTCAAGGCTATTTGTTCTTTAATCGAACAACGCTTATTGAAGAAGACAAATAATGAATATGGTTCGAATGAACGTTGATGACAATCTTCTTGACTATGTGTCCTAGGATCAATCTAGTCGATCCTGCGAGTAACCAAATCATATTTATTATAGTTTGGAAGACTAGCGGTTGTTTACCGGAAATCACCGTAAACAATACTGAGATTCAAATCGTTCACCTTGTTTGATGGAATGTAGATCGCGAAGAAGATCTGAGAATCTGAAGTCATTCCCTTTGGTGAACCATTCTTGAAGATCTGTCCAAAGCTCGAATGCAAAATCAAAGCAAATTGTGCTTTGTGCGATGTGAGTTGATAAGGTGCGATTAATCCAAGATATCACCATGTTGTTCGCTCGTTCCCAAACGTCAAAATTGGGATCTGTAGAGGGTGGTCTTGGCAGAGAACCATTGATGAATCCAATCTTGTTCTTCGATGTGAGAGCGCGACACATTGATTTACTCCAATTATGGTAGTTATTATCGTCTAACGGTGGTGCGACTAGAATGGCACCAGGATTCTCACCGGGATGGACATAATAGGGGTTTCTTGGATTAAGGGTGGGATCGTTGAATGGAATGGATTTGGGTGAGTGTTATGTGAGGGATTCATCTGTATCAGAATGTTCATCCGCCATGATTGAGAAGCAGAGTTCAATGGTGAATGCGCAGGGGAGATGATGAGAAGAAGATGATGAAGAGCGAGAAATGAAAAAGTATGAGGGAATTCAAATAAAATATTTTTGGTCTCTTGATACCATATTACGGGCCAAGAATGAGAAATTGGGCCCTTGAAGCCTTTTAGTTATTAAGAAACTTGTATCTTACATTATGGTGAGGTCCTTCTTATATAGTAGAAGGATGGGCCTCAGATTACAAAAGAAAGCTATAAAGGCCCAAGTAGAATAAAACAGTAAAGTAACTAACTAGAGCTAATAATAGAAAGGTAGTTATGCTGTTAACAAATCCTTCAATTAAAAAGGTAAAAAAAAGAAGAGAGAGAGAGAGAGAGAGAGAGAGAGAGAGAGAGAGAACCATTTATATTTCCAATCGTTAACCTTTGTTCGTATGCAATGGTAAATGAAAAGTGAAGACAATATACAAACTTTATGGTTCAATGTGTAAGGTGACGGTATGCTGAACTAGAGATCCTTAGTATGACATTTATTTCTTTTCCCAAGAATTGGAAGCATAAAGAGGTTGGGCGAAAACATTTTCGGGCAATTGGAACATTTTTTATTCACTTCGAACTTACTTAAACCTATACCAAATTGCCATTCTAGTGCCATAATAACTTTTGTTTTTGAGGTTTCTCTAAAGACTTAGGAATGAGGTATGTAACTATTCATTTTGTGAATAAATTTTGTCGATGGTGGATGACACACTACTTTGGAGAGTTGTGCTCATGTCTCCTCTAAAGTCAATGGGGAGAAAGAGACATCCTTAGACGATAATTTTTAGGTGATGTATGACTACTATATCCACCACCAGAGTCATGTGGAGATGAATTTTGTCACTTTATGGAGGACGATTCCTCCTTGACAATGCTTGAACTCTTAATGGTTGCGATCCAACATTGATATGAGCATCCCTAAGATAGCTTGAAAATGACCGCATTGCAAAACCTCTATATGCATTTCAATTTCAATTGAAATATGCTCCTAGTTTTCCTTTACACAAAAGTCTCACATTTTGTTGCTGCAAACAACGGAAAAATGTTCAACATAAAAGTTGTTAATGTGCCTAACATGGCTAAGAGGTGTTGGAGAAGATGAAACAACAGGGAAACTCAAAAAATGAGGTTGTAGAGGAGAAATATTAATTTGCATGGAGGTAGTGAATTCTAAGGTGGAGGAATCTGGATCTGTGGCTGAAGAAGTGGTCGAGTCTCTTAAACTCGTGGTAGAGAAATCATAGATGAAGCTTAGGGATCTTCATTAATGACAAAATGAATTGGTTGCACATTATCCTAAAGAATGTGAGTAGTTGATTGAAGATTGTTGTTGGAGCTACGAGCACAACATGCTTTTGAACCAACCATTAAACAAGCAACAAAGTAGTAGCATTATTGCAATTCATTCTGATGAATCTCAACTTTTCCGGAAGATTTTGTGTAGCACATTACTATCTTTGTCACCTATGTGTAGACAACTATAATCTCCGTTTTAAAATGAACGTTGTTTAAGATTTTTGCATACAAATTAAAGAATTTAATAATATTGTCGTAAGACATTGCATTTTTATTAAATTAACTTTATAAATATATTGAAAGTAGTGTTCAAAGTAATAATTAAAGCATATAATTAAAAAATAGTAGTAATTTCTACAAGGGAATATGACATTATTTTTTTTAAAAAAAATTGTGCTAAAAGAAATATCATTTTACGGAGGTAATAATATTTTTGATATGTTGATTTACGACTCAAATGTGGATTTACTTTTATGACTCAAATGTGGATTTACTTTAAAGTTTTAAGTTTGTATACTACGTATCATGTTTTTGCGCACGTCACTTGTTCTTACTTAAAAATGCATATTTATTATTGATCATGTGTGTTACGATCTATAATAAGATTTGTGCCAGAAGTGTTTTTTTAATTTTCTCCTTTCAATTTTGTTTTCTAGCAATTTGTTGTTTTCAATGTTTAATGGATAAACGGCGAGTTTGACGAAATTAAGGTTGAAACTCAAAATAATTTGTATGTATATATAAATCATGACATCTAAATGATAAAATCTAATTCAACATATTGTATATATATATACTTTTTATAATATTAATGCAACAATGGCTATATAAATTTAACTTTAAATTTAATTAAAATATGCTATTTTATTCTTTGGAATGAAATTATACTTTTTATATCCTAAGAAATACTAGTACAAATTAATTTCAATGATATTTATATATGTCACATAATGACTTTAGCCAACCTTTGAAAGGCATCCAGGACACCATGACAACGATTGATTCCAATGTCTCTTCCTTTGTGAATTGGATTACATGATATTCAATAAAGTTAACATGCCAATGAGTGTTATTGTCAATATAGGAAATAGTTTCACCTAATAATTTTGAATTCTTGTTTTCAAAAATGATTTACAATACCTCATTTTTGGTAAAATCCATTATTTAATATATAGAAAGTAAAAGTATAAAGTAATAGATCTATATAGGAGTGTATGATATATAATTACTAATCTATGATATATTTAAGTTTCACTTCATCAGTCAATTAATTATTCTATAAAAACTAGATGACATCATATTCATTATTTCGATGATTGTCTCTCAAAATCACAGAGGTAAGACCGATGGTAACGGATTTGGATCCTCTCCATCTCTTTTTCTCTCCATCCCTCTTCTTCCTCTTTATCTCTCTCTTAATTCCACTCTCTCTCTCTATTATAAAATTATTTTTGCTTAAAAGAGAGAGTGAGATTAAGAGAGAAATAGAGAGGAAGGAGAGGGATGGAGAGAAAAAGAGACGGAGAGGATTCAAAATGGATGGTAACAAGGTTGAGAAGGGGAAGGGTTTCATGACTTTGGATAATCATAACTTTGGTTAAATAAATATTCTCTCTCATCAATATAATATATATTAATCACACATTCATTTATCAAATGAACCAAAGTCACCAAAGTTACAACACAAGAAAATCACTGAAGCTGAACCCGGTTGAGGAGATATTAAATTAGTATGGACATATAAATATTTCTACCATCTCGGTAGATAATGCAACATCAAATGATGTTGTCGTCGTATATTTAGATAAGAAAATAAAAAATGTGGGCGAGTTTCAATGAGATGTGCTTATATACTAAATTTGGTTCTGAATGATGCATTAAAAGAAGTCATCACATTAGTTTCGAATGTTCGAAATGCAATTAAGTTTGTAAGATCTTCATCCCATAGAATTCTAAAGTTTAAGAAATATGTAGAATTTGTCGGTACTCCATGTGGAATCAGTATGCCTTCATTTTCAAACTAGGTAAAAGTCAACATATTTAAAGTTAGATATAGCCGAGAAGTTTCAAATTGCTTTTGATAAACTAGAAGATAAGGATGAAGTCTATAAAGGTTTCTTTGGGGTTGATTCCCTCATTAGTTATGATCGAGATAATGCGGGTGATTTTATCAAGTTTTTGAGGTATTTTTATGATGTAAAAAAAGTGTTTTCAACTTCAACAAAAATAAGTTTACATACTACTTTTTTCCACATGGCTACAATTTACATTGAATTAACTAAATCAACCATGGACCTTAATGGTTATCTTGTTACAATGGCTAAGGAAATGTTGAAAAAGTATAAAAAAATATTGGGATGAAATATCTAACACGAACCAACTTATATATTTTGTGTTATTTTTTTCACTGGTATAAGTTACGATATGTGGAGTGGTGTTTCAATGACATGTATGGAAAAAATTCTGACATTAATAAAGAACTTTTAAAATATATCAATTACAATCTTTTAAAAAAGTATTCTCTCCGTTCCTTTTTAAGTGTCGTTTTAGAAAAAAAAATTCATATTTAAGTGTCGTTTTATAATTTAATGTTATAATTTGTCAATTATACCCTTATTTTCTCAATAACTCCACCTCACATTTTTCAATTAGTTATTGGAAAAAGAGAGTCTATGAATGAATTTATTTGGAAAGAGAAAAATAAAAAGGGTATGATAGGAAAAATAACTCTAACAATCCACTATCTTGGTTGAAGAGCTTTTTGCTAAAATGACACTTAAAAAGAAACGGAGGGAGTACCATTTTTAAAAACAAGTATATGACACTTTTGGAGTCTCAAATCCTTTTGCTTCAGTGGCTGTTTCTCATGATGAAATAGTTGCCAACGATGAAGTAGCCACAAATGTATCTAGAGAAAAATGATTATCAGGAATATTTGATGTCTATGAATTCAATAGAATAAGAAATCGAGCTTTAGAGCTATAGTAATGAAAAATATTTAACTTTTAATGAAAAAGAAAAAAAGTTTGACATTCTTTTTAGGTGGAAAAATGATGTTGTTAAATACCCTAATGTGTCACAAATAGTTAGAGATGTTATGCCCACGCCAGTTTTCATTGTGGGTTATGAGAGTGTTTTTAGCATGGGAGGAGGATTTTAGAGGTATATAAATGATCTCTCAAACTAGAAATGAATGAGACTCTAATTGTGCTTAAAATTGGTTGATGTCGTCCTTTTACCAACTCAAAATATGGAGTTAAATTAGGAGTATGAGATTTTTGAAGATGCATTAAGTGTAATTTTTGTTGAGTTTGTATTTCTTTGTGTCAAAGTAGTATCTAATATAGTTTGTATTAACTATATTCAACAGATAGTCGAATATTGCAAGTGGTTGTCGAAATTTGTAAGTTGTCAAATGGGTGGATTTCGACAAAGTTAGACTTAGCAGTTATTTTGTTTTGTGTATTAGCTAAGTTAGTTAGTTAGAGTTTACATGGTGAACAAGCAAACTCAACTATAAATAGGGAGGTACCCTGTTATTGTAAATATAACGAGAAATTGAGATCTGCAGCTTGAAAAAAAGCAGAGAGTTACTCTGCACATTCAACAACTTCTTCTTCCCTTCTTCATCTCTAAAACCCTAATTTCTTGCTTTTTTTCCTTTTCTTCTCAAATATCAGTGTAGCAAAATCATATCGCAACCAAGATGTGGTTGATTTACTCGAGTGAAGAGTGAAGAACAAGAGGAGTGATTAATAAAAAAGATTGATTCTTGTTCATCAAGATTGATTCGGATTATCTCCGAGTTTGGGGTTTAACTACAACAATTTCAAAGTTATTTTGTAATTTATTGATGATTTTTTTTTAAAATGTATTATAGGACTGACTGAAACTTCAATTGAAAGTGGAACATCTTCTTCCTCCCGGACTCACTCACATTCTTTTGGTTGTGCTTGGAAAACAAATTAATGTTTAATTCCTTGTATTTTACTCAAATGATTTTGTTGAATTAAATATATATGATTATTTTGTTTAATTTTTTCTACTGTATTTGCTGCTATTTTTTATTTTGTTAAAGTCATGAATGACTCATAATTTTGAAGTCATAAATAACACAATCAATTTTTATTTTTTTTTGGAAATTTTGGTATCCAGCCTTGCGACTGGCTAATCCAAGAGGGACCAATCCCACCGTCCACCTGCGAGGGCCCCGTTTAAAGCCAGAACAAAATTTTGTATGACTGACTCAACACAAAAATTGTTAGCACCTAGCAGGATTCAAACTCAGGACCTTGAGATGAGCACAACCAATCATTTATGAATTTTGAAGGAGTAACAATTCAAGCATGCAAGTGCATGATAATGATTTGTAGTAATCATATCAATTTTGGGTAAACATATCAATTTGACCATGAACTGTAGTAATCCTTTTGTAATTTTGTTTCATATGATTATGTCGGTATTTGTGGTATTCCAAGCATATAAGTGCATGCTAATGATCTTATACTTAATGTAATAATGTGTGGGTATATGTGCTTGCAAGTAGAGTGTGTATAAAACAAATGATTGCAATGGTTTTGATAATGACAAAATTATGATGTGAAGTCTTCATTCGTTAAAATTAAGATGATCAAGTTGTTTTGCTTGTGACATCAAGATATCAAAGCTAATCTTTTAAGGACAACACCTAATGTCAAGCAATATTCAGTGAAATTTCTAATAATCCAGTTAAAAAATCTCCGATGACAGTATTTATCAAAAAACTTTTCAACCTCGTTAATTAGAAGAAGTCAAATTTCAAATGAAATGTTAAATAAATATTAAATCAAGTAAGAAATTTTATGACTTCAATAATAGTTATATAAATTAAATTCTTATTTAAAATCTGTATTTTATATGTCGAAACAAAAACATAGTTATATCCTTGTAATCAAAAAAAAAAAAAACATAGTTATATCCTAAAAAAAAGCACAAATTGATTTCAATGACATTTATGTGCCATATAATGACTTAACCCAACCTTTTAAAGACATGAGGGCACCATGACAATGATTGATTCCAATATCTCTTCCTTTGTGAATTGGATTACATGATATTCAAAAAATGTTCACCTAATAATTTTGAATTCGTGTTTTCAAAAATCATTTAAAATACCTTTTTTTTTTTAATAAAATCCATTATCTAATAGAAAGTAACATAATAAAATAATAGATCTACATAGGAGTACTAGTAGGATATATAATTATTAATCTATTTAATTTACTATTTTGCTTCTAATAAATAGTTTTTCCACATGGAAATAACAACATAGTGGGTGGAATAATTCAAAGAGCAACAAAATCAAAGTCATACACATAGTATACTTGTAAATTAACCAAGTGGCATATACTGTTTCCAAAGACATAAAAATATGATATTGTTGTCCTATTCTCTCTCTTACCCATACTGCCCAATTCCCCACTTTTCATATTTCAATCCTGCCCTAACTGCCCGTAAAGAAAAAACCTTTCCCTCTGTTACAAGCACTCTCTCCCGCTCTCTCTCTCTCTCTCTCTCTCTCTCTCTCTCTCTCTCTCCTCAAAATTCCACTTTTTTCAAAGAATTTGTCTTAATTCTCAAATGGGTTTTGTTCCATGTTTTGATTGATCCTTAATACCATGATTCAATACTATGATACTGTTCTTGTTTTTGTATAGTAGACCATGATGATGATGATGAGGTTTTTTTGAATTTCTTTTTTTTTTTTTTGGGTTTTGATATAAAGTTTGAGACTTTTTGGTATGAGAAGTTGTTTGTAAGAGTTTTTAGAAGATGGGGTTTGGGAAAAAGAATGCAATTAAAGCAGGGAGTTTGGAAGTTGATAAGTCAAAGGTTGATGTTGTGAAGAAAGAGAGAAGGTGGCGGTTTAGATTCAGTTTCATTGGATGTTGCAAATCTTCAACATCAAAATTTGATAGTAACTCAATTTGTTGCAATGCTACTACTAGTACACAAAATGGTAATTTTTCTTTTTGTATGATAGTTTTCTAGATTTATAAATTATGTTCCATTTTACATCGATTATATATAGGATTTTGTTCATATGGTTAATTATTAAATGCATGTTTAGATTCAATGAAATTGTTTGTGAGAACTCGAGTTTCAATCATGGTTCGAACAATCTCTCTAGTCTCTATGCCGAAAAGGATTTAGTTCATATATACGGACAATATAATGTTTTTTTTTTTACACTGTCAATCAATCATTGAAAGCATTTGATTTGTGTCCGCAAATCATAGCTCAACTGACAGAGTTATCAAATAGCGGTGCCACAGCTGCTATGATGGATATACATGGCAGTTTTTGGGCCGCCACAATGGTAAATATTGGCCGATATTTTGGATTTTTCTGCCTAATCTGCTATAACGGCACTGCAAAGCGGCCGGTATAGCGAGAATTTGGCTCTCCGCCATGGATAATCATCGACAACAATGTCAACTGGTTAAAGTCTATATTGCTAAGATGAACGCCAACACCAGGTTCGAATCTGGACCTCACGGTTGTGTGTGAGTGTGTGAGTTTCAAACCTGATTTGAACAATCTCTCAATGCCGAAAAGGATTTAGTTCATATATCCAGTCAATATAAAGTTTTTTTACGCTGTCAGTTAATCAATAAAAGCGTTTGATTTGTGTCCGCAAAATCATAGCTCAACTGGTTAAATATTGCTAGGTTGAATGTCAACCCAAAGGTTAGAATCTGTAGTTGTTATTACTACTTCGTCTGCAGATACAGAAGTGTTTGATTTGTTGTCTTTTTTCTTTTTCTCGTTTTTAGGTGATAATAACAAGTCGGTTATAGTTCAGTCAGAGGAAAACAAATCTGTATTTGAAATAGACACAAAGGATTCAAGTGCTCCCGCAGATTCATCTACAACAACTAGTAATGGTGAAAGTATCTCCTCTACTTCAAAATTCAGCGAGGAGTTAAAGTTTGCTTCCTGTTTAAGAAAATTCACATTCAATGGACTTAAGGTAGCAACTAGGAATTTCAGACCAGAGAGTCTTCTAGGTGAGGGAGGGTTTGGTTGTGTTTTCAAAGGTTGGATTGAAGTGAATGGAACCGCGCCCGTGAAACCGGGTACCGGACTTACGGTTGCTGTTAAGATTCTCAACCATAATGGACATCAAGGTCACAAAGAATGGCTTGTATGAAATGAAACTTATATATCCTCGTCAAAATTTTGGTTTCGAATGTTTTTTGTGTTTCATAATTCTCATTTTTTTTCTTAACTACTTTTCAGGCTGAATTAAACTATCTCGGCGATCTTCTACATCCTAATCTTGTTAAATTGATAGGTTTTTGTATTGAAGATGATCAGAGATTATTGGTTTATGAGTTTATGCCTCGAGGAAGTTTGGAGAATCACCTCTTTAGAAGTACGCTACTAGCCTTTTTATTTTGATTGTGCGTAAATATACTCTCGAGTTGAAATATGACTAGTTTTTTTCCGTAGAAAAATGTTAGTGGTTAATTTGATATAAAAAATCATTTTATATATAAGCACTTATATGCTAAGTGCTTAATTAAGTTGTTTATCTGAACATTTGTGCTTTTGTTTTATGATCTTAAAAAACTTTCATGCATAAGGATTAATTGTTTGTCAAGTAACAACCATGTTCTTTGATGAAGGGCCCTTGCCTCTACCTTGGTCGATCAGAATGAAAATCGCGCTTGGTGCTGCCAAAGGTCTTGCTTTTCTCCATGAAGGAGCTCAAAGGCCTGTGATATATCGCGATTTCAAGACATCTAATATTCTATTAGATGCGGTATGTAAGTGGAATAAATAAGCAAGAGGATTCTAATTATTTGTTACTGATCTTCCAACACAAAAACTCAAAACTAAAATTTCTTTTAGGAATATAATGCGAAGCTTTCTGATTTTGGACTCGCTAAAGATGCTCCTGAGGGAGAAAAAACACATGTATCAACAAGAGTTATGGGAACGTATGGTTATGCTGCTCCGGAATATGTGATGACCGGTAAGTTTTGAGCCTTCATCGTATTTTTCCGAGTTTTTGTATTTCTTAACCTGAATAATTTACTTCATAATTTTGATATTTATTTCGTAGATGTCTACACTTAAACTTTTGATATTAACCCGAAACTACTAATTTTGTTTAGGACATTTGTCATCGAAAAGTGACGTCTACAGCTTTGGAGTAGTGCTACTTGAAATGCTCACCGGCCGACGATCCATTGACAAGAAAAGACCGAATGGGGAGCACAATCTGGTGGAATGGGCAAGACCTATACTTGGTGACAGGAGGATGTTCTACCGAATAATTGATCCTCGTCTCGAAGGTCACTTCTCAGTTAAAGGAGCACAGAAAGCAGCACAGCTGGCTGCTCAATGCCTTAGCCGCGACCCAAAATCTAGACCCTTGATGACTGATATTGTTCAAGCTTTAAAGCCTTTGCCAAACCTCAAGGATATGGCCGTATCATCTCATCAATTCAAGGTCGCGCGAGTTGATCGTACCATGTCCATGCCGAATCCTAAAAACGGTGTTAGAACAGATTTAGCATCTTTACCGAAAAAGGGTCAGCCTGTAAGGACGTTGTCGAGTTCAAATTACGGTAACGGTTCTCCGTATCCTCGTTATAGCAAGTCTCCGAAACCTACATAAAAATGAATGTTTGGTAACTTCAATTTTCTATCATGTTCATTGAGTTCACTCAAATTAAGCCATTATTTCAACATCAACTGTTTTTTTATCAGAGTTTCTCTGAAACCCGAGGGACTTGTTAAAGACAAAATCTTCTTGTTCCATTGTTTAATCTCAAACTATGGTAACTATGTAGTACTGACGTTTAAGACCGATGAAAGTGTGCCAGACATGTGTTAGTGTCTGACATTTACACATTTGATTATATTTAGTTTATTTGTATCTACATGTCAGGATCATGTATTATGTTCGTGTCTGACATTTACACATTTGATTATATTTAGTTTATTTGTATCTACATGTCAGGATCATGTATTATGTTCGTGTCTGTGTCAGAACTTCGTAGTATATTAAGTACTGGATTGATAGAATGGGGAAAAACAAATTGGCATATATACATGCAGGCTTCAAATGAGGAAATGTTACTCTCTCATTACTTTCATAATGGATTTTTGTAAAGAAAAAGGTGGTGTATATTCATGTTAGTGATAGAATTTTACATGATCATTGAAGAATATAAACATTTCAGTAATTGTATGTACTTATTAATGTAAATAGATGTTATACTTGTTTGAGAAATATGCTAGAGTTTTGAATTTGAACTTGAACAACTCAAGAGTGTAGAGTTCTTTATTTTGTATTTTTTTGTTGGGTTTTTTAATGTTTTATTTGTTGCTTCTTCAAAAAATGGAAGGTACAAATGTGAATCACATCAATTGAATCTATTTCAAAATATTATAATAGAAATGGAAATCTCAATTTATACAATACTTGTTTACGTTGTTCGGTCAAATGCGTTTATATCTACGTCTAGAGTAATTGTAGTTCGTCTCATTCAAATGATAAGGTTTTAGTATGAAGCATGTATAGTGATATGAATGACTTATACTTATTGAAGAGATTGTTGAAATTCTCAATTATAAATTGTTATGTTTCATATTTAATGTTGAATATATAAAATAGATGACTCATATATCCACTATTTTAAGATTATATATCCACTGTTTTAAGATTTTGGATGGACGGATAGGATTTTGGACGGACGGATATGTAATTGGGTGCATAGAAAACTTGTGGGGCCTAAGACATATTTTGTGTAGAGATTTTATATAATATTTTTTTGTTTCCTATAAATTCTCTACACTTAAAATAATCATATTTAAAGTGTGACGAATAAGAGTGTTTTTTCTCTCAGTCGTGATTCAAACAATGATTTACTCTATGCAATGTAGAACTTAATCTCTTCTGTTAGACTTGATTATCATTAGCAATAAGATTTAATTTTTTTTATCCATAATAACAAAATATATTTTTATAATTTTAACTTTAATTAAGATTAATTACAGACTGCTTTTAGTTTATAGACTTGGCAATTGGCACTTTGATAGGAGCATTGCATAAAATATAGGCCGGCTAAAACTCCTAATTTTCTTACCATTACTTGTTTGGAAAGACATGAGCTATAAGCTGGATTTTTGTTATGATAATTAAAGAATGAAATGAGAAGATTTTAGTTTCTAAGAGGTTTAATATGATACAAGATAGTGACAGGTGAGCTAAAGATTTTAATGTGAAATAGACTTTAGGATTAAATTAATAGCACAAATGGAATGCAAGAATATGGCTATAATGTATAGGTATGCATAATTGACGCAAATTAGGAAGCATCATAGAATGTTCATGACTCCAAAATTCAAACTTGAATTGAATCCATAACTGATGCATATCTCACTTCTTAATCTCTCACGGTTTTGCAAAATTCATCTTTAGTGGATATTTTTGACATCATATTTATATAGGGCTTTATAATGGACAAAATAATTTATTCATGGCCTTTTTATGGATAATTTGTACGTTTGAATTATACAATTTGATTATGCTGAAGAAGTGTTTTACACCTAAAAACTTTCTTTCATTTTTTACAAGAAAATTTCTTTAGCCACCTCCCTATGGGGGGTCACCCCCAGCGAAAATTCCAAAATACTCCTGTTTCGGAAGTTCATTTCCGAAAGCGTCTTTTTTTTGAAAAAATTGACTTATTTCGGAAGTTCATTTCCGAAAACATTATTTCGGAAGTTCACTTCCGAAATACTGCGATTTCTGCAGATTTATCAAAACACTCCCCCTCCCCCAATCATTTATCCTAAATCAAAACAAAAAGTGGCAAAGGCGAAAATTTGTGCAAACAGAATTCCAAAGTTGCATCAAGGCTCCAATCACACTGCTAAACAACATTCAAAAGCCCTCAATCCTAACACTTTGTAAGTTTTGAAATTTTTAGATCCATTATTCAAATGCATGTTATTTAGGGTTTTAATTGCATAAATGATATATGGTTAGGTTGTTAGTAGTATTTAGGTTGTTTAGAAGCATTTTGATTTGGTTTGAAGTTTGGTTTAGGGGTCTGCCATGGAAGTTGCAGAAAACTGCATCGCAGGGGTGTTTCGGAAGTTCATTTCCGAAAACACCTCCATCCCAGTTTTCGGAAATGAACTTCCGAAATGTATCAGAAGTTCAAATTTTTTTGTTTTTTATTTTGTCTCGCATATTAATCGATTTCAATTGTTTACAGGAACATGTCAGACAATCAACCAGCACGCAGGACTGCGTCTTCTAGAGAGGGTAGGGAGTGTCCGTTTTAATTTGCAAGTACTTTATTTTTAACGCCTTTGTTTATTGTGCCTGTTTCTTTGAAGTTTGTGTCCCTTTCTTCTTTTATAAAAGGAGGTCTCATGGACCTTTCTTTCTTCATTTTTACGCAGGAATGGGTGGCGCTAAGGGAAGAAAGGGTTCTTCAAAGAAGGAGGTGAAGGAGGTGAAGGAGGTGAAGGAGAAGAAGAAGGTTTTGACTGGTTCTGCTTCTCGTCCCCTGGGGGTCCATGGCTCGGACGTGCAGACTCAGTCTTCAGGCGTGATCAACGCTGATGGTTCTGATACTGAGTGGGATGAGGATTGGTATAATTATCTTCATTCGGAGGAGTTCGCTCGTCGGGAAGAATAACGTGTTTTTATTTTGTTTGATGTGTATTTTGTAACGCTCGTCGGGCAGAATAACGTGTTTTTGTTTTGTTTGACGTGTTTTGTTTTGTTTTGTTTTGTTCTGATTTCGGATTGTATCGCACAGTGTTTTTGTATTGGATTTATCATCTTAGTTTTTGGATTGTTCTGATTTCAATATGTAGATTCTTGGATTTCATCGCCGCGAACACTATCCATCTTCTGGATTATAAACATAGAACTTTGACTTTCCCAGCGCACCCCTTTGTTTGATTTTTTTGTAATGACGTCCCCTGATCAGGTAAGAAATATGGACACATGTGCCTACGTAAGCCTTCTAAGACGGTTACCTTCTAAGAAATGTGGTAACACTTTCCTACTTAAAAGCCTACGTAACAAAAATTGGGAAGCTCCACAGCCACGCCCTATTTAAAAGAATAAAAAACCTTTTGAAATTTCCAAGTTCCCTTTTCCTTCTCCCCACCACTCTCAGACGGTTAACTTCTAAAACACTTTCCTATTTAAAAGCTTCTCACCCATTTTTCTTTCAAAATATCCCAAATCATTTTCGATCCTAAGTCTTCTTCTTTGCTTTAACGTTTTCTATCTCTTGTTACTGCTTTCATCACAATGTCTCGCCGCGGTGGAGGAAATCATCCCGAAAATCGCCGGAGTCAACCATCTCCTACACATTCTCAACAATCATCCATCAATGCTGCAGGATCAGGCCGTGGTGGTGGTGGCCGTGGCTCTCGCGGTGGACGTACCTCCAATCCTTCTTCCTCCGGACATCCACCTCCTCCGTCATATGCTCCGGCCCCGGTTACCTCTCCTCCGTCTGTTGTTGCAGCTCCGGTTGTTCGTCCATCTGTTTCAGCGCCGTTTGTTCCATCTGTCGCAGCGTCGGTTGCTTCCTTGAGTTCGGCTCTGATCTCCATCGAGAGCCTGACTGCCGAAGTTAAACAGAAGGCTACTCTAGAGTCGGCTCCGTCGTCTCAGAAGGAAAATTGGGAAGGAAAATTGGGAAGGAAAATTCAAGTTCGTGCTAATTATTTTCAGTTGCGAGTGGCTGATAAGGATCTACACCACTATGATGTAAGTATAGTTTGCTCATAAGTTTTTTGTTGTTGTTTATTATGTTGGTAAGTTACAATGTGGTATGGATTTCTAGAGGATCAGGACTTTCTAACCTGTTGCAGCGTCTCCTCCATCGTCTTCATCCGATTAAATAAAGCGAATCGTTCTTGTTTGTTATTTTTCTTCTGTCCAGACCTTTTTTCGGAAGTGCATTTCCGAATTCCTCCAAGGGGGGTGAGTTCGGAGATGAACTTCCGAAACACCACATTTTCTGAAAATGTAACTTTATTTCGGAGATGCATCTCCGAAATCAATATTTTATATTAAAAAAAACACGTTTTCGGAAGTTCATTTCCGAAAACACATTTTTTTCAAAAAAAAGTACCTTTTCGGAAATGAACTTCCGAAACAAGGGGTAGTGTTGTAAATTCACCAGGGGTGAGCAAGAAGGTTAGGAGGTGGGTGAAGAAATTCCCTTTTACAATATACTCTTATTTTGATAAATTATGTTATTTATATTAATATTATTATTGTAATTTATATAATTTATAATATTTTTTAAATGAGTGAGAGAATATTCTCCATCCATACCCTATTTTTAGGTAAAAAATGTTGAGAGCAAACAAAAGAAAAGAGAAAGAAACTAATTAATTACAAACTCTTAACCAAAAAGACCATCTCCAAACATCAGCTAACAAGAAGTTGCATGTAGTGTTATCTTTTTTCAAAACAATAATTATAAAAATATAAAATAGAAGACTAGTATAATTTCTAGATAAGATCAATCATAAAAGACTAGTAGACGTAATTAATAGAGGAAGACTTGTACTATATTTTTAGGCGCATTGATGTGATTAGTGTTTTTTGTTGAAATTTTTTAGTCATATACCATCCATCTCAAGTTAGGTATTTTTTGGGTAAGTTTTACACAATTTTTAAATAATAAAATAAATGTTAATTTTACTAAAATAACTTTATTATTTATATTTAGTTAATAATAATAGCTAAATAAGTTAAAATATAATATATAAGAGTAACTTAATAAAAAATGATAAGAAATATTGTATTGTATTGATATTTTTTAAAACAAATAATTTATAACAAATAAAAATGGTTAAAAAAAGACACTTATTATGTGTGACAAATAGACATGTCAATAAAATTTGTATATGCCGGTTATGCCCAAATCCATCCGATTTTATAGAGAAATTCGTTTTAACTTAGTTTGAATTTGAGATTAGATTTTTTCCAATTTTAAAAGATGGTACGGAGTGGGTGTAAGGGAATACTAGTTCTCAACATGAATTCATCCGTTGATAATTTAAAATATCCCATTTGATAAATTATAATGTTAATTGTTTCGTTAGTATATTGATATTTTGGTTTGTATTTTATTATTTAAAATATATGTTAGAATTTTTTTTAATAGTTGTTTAATTATTATTTCTAATATTTGTTAGAGTTCGATGCAGATTATTAATTTGGAAAAAATAACTATTTCGATTTAAAAATTAATTTAATGCGGGGACAGGACAGGGCGGGAATACTCGAACCTGTTTAAAATTGATTTTGAGTTTAATAATTTATCCACGTTTTGAAATGAATATTTAATTAGGATTTCAAATTTGATTACAAGAAAGGAAAAGTATGTCTCCAACCAGACTCGTTGTCATGCCTAATGAGAAAGAATACTTCAATTGTCTCACACAAAGTAGAGTATGTATTTATTCCTTCTATGCATTCTAAAAAAAGTGTAAAACTAAAAAAAAGGAGATAATATTATTAAAAAGCATGACATTAAAACATTTTAAGTGATAAAGAGAAAACATGTTTTGAGATTGTCAAAAATCTCAAAATAAAAAATTAACAAAATGTCGACAGAAGATGTAAAATCTGCGGTGACAGATCTGACAAATGGTGATTTTGATCTAGGATTTTTCGGTATTTGATTTGGTTGGTTCAGTTCGCATATTCATCCAATATTATAAATATAGTCTATATTACTTTAGAGATACTCGAAATACATAGAGATATGTAAGATACATACTCTAAATTAATATAAAAATATATTATAACATATTTGTAATTAATATAAGTATATTATAAGATGTTTATGATTTTTTATTTTAAGACTATTGAATTAAATTTAAATATTTGTTGGATATATATATATATATATATATATATATATATATATATATATATATATATATATATATATATATATATATATATATATATACACTTACAATCTTAAAAATGTAGTATCAAAGATAGAAAGAGGAGGTGAAAATCATAAGCAAACTTAGAGAGACAATGGTAGAAATTCTTATATTTGTGTTTTTAGAATTTGGAAATCTATAGAGGTATCTAAGGGGATTGAGAAACACTTATAAACGCATTGAATTTATGTGATTGATATATAGAGTTTGAGAGAGTGGAAACACTTGTGTAGAAAATAGAGTTTGTTCTTGAGAACTTGGATAAAAGGTTTATTCTTGAGAATTTGGGTGACTATTTTCTTGTAACTCATTTGTAATTTTTTATAACTTTTGAAAGTATAATGAATCAGAGAGCTTTTCTCTCCTAGAGTAGATCATTTTATTGAACTTGATAAACAAGTTATTATTTTTCTTGTGCTTATCTTCTTCTAGCTTGTTATGGATTTGTTTTCACTTTTGACATATTATTGTCCTACTTTAGACCATTTATTTTAGTTGTCATTGTTCGTTTCCCGTACACGTCAAGTCATTTGGTGTGTTTGAAACTCTGAATAATTCTTCTGAAATACTTTGAATTATTCTAATAGTTTATTATAACATGTGGTGTCCATCGTTGTACAGAGATGTATTATTTACAAGTGAGCACCGTGAGTAAATGGGAGATCGAGAATTTTTTCGGAGACAATAATTTTGGATTGTGGAAAGTAAATATATAAATAATTTTAACTCAAGAGAAATGTATTGAAATATTGAAGGGTGAGACATTGATGTTTGCACGCCTAACACAAGTAGAGTAGAACGAGATGATGGATAAGGTAAAGAGTGTCATTATCTTGTGCCTCGTGAATAATATTCTAAGGAAAGTCTCTATAGAGAAGATTGTGACTTCGATGTGGATAAAACTTGAATCAATATGACCAAATCTTTAACTCGCAGGTTGTGTCTGAAACAACAACTCTACTTATTTTGTATGGTAGAGAAGAAATTCATAGTGAAACATTTGACAAAATTTCACAAGATAATTGTTGATATTGAGAATATTAAGGTGAAGGCTGATGATGAAGACAAGGTTCTAATTTTTTAAAGCTCATTACCCAAATCCTTTGAGTAATTTAAGCTTGTTTTTATTTATGGTAAAGAAGTTGCTATTACATTGGATGAAGTCCAAATGATTATGAGATCCAAATAGTTTTTAAAGGTGAAATATTTAAATATTGACGATAGTGGTGAAGACTTTAATGTCTCGGAGAAGTAAGTGAGCATAGAGGGATTTTCAAATCAAATAGGTTTGACAAGTCAAATATGTGGCTTATATATTTTAGAAGGTTAAAGCTTTGTTGTTCATTCATCATCAACTAATGAAGACTTTCATGACAAGAAAAAGCTATGAGATTTAAGGTCAAGGCATGGTGGATGTTTGAAGGTTGTTTCAGAGCACTATAATGAGTTTTATAGAAGACAATGGATAAAATTACATGTGACCACTGAATTGTTATTGAGTTTCTAGGAAAAGGTTAGATCCAAAACAGCTATCTGGTTGGCAAGTGTTCATTTACAGGAATAAATTTCCAAACATCTATGGTAGCTTCTGGTAAGAAACCTAAAAACTAATCTTATTTGAAGGTCTCCAAAACTTTTCCTATTACGCAAATGAAGCTAATTCACTTGGATGATAAATTTGTGGATTGTTTCATCAATGGCTACCTAAGAGATAAGAAAGGTTTCGAGTTGTTGGGGGTGGAACTTGGAAGATCGAAGTTCATCAACCGCCTTTGTACTACTTTCAATGAGTATCATTAAGGGAAGAAAAGTAAAGACTTAAGGATTAAGCTTTTAGAAACCATGGTTGAGGAGACTTAGTTTGAGTTGAAGTTTCCTACTATAGATAATAGTAGTGATGGGGAAACGATTACAAAGTCCTTTGATTATCATTTGACTCATGATAAGGCAAGGAGTGAGATTGTACCATCTCAAATGGACGATTATGTTAGTCTTAGGTGTTATGCTTTGAATGTGTCTGAAGGGTTTGACAATGAGAGTCAAATATGGTTAAAGAACCATGCTTGTGGGCTTGTTAGACTACTGAAGTAGAAAAAGGTAGCTAGAAGCAAGTGGATTCAAGTGGAAAGACCAAGGTTCAAATGCAGCTTAAACTTGATCAAGGTTGCTCAATAGTGATTCGACATGGTAGAAAATAGTAAGGTGCTTAATGGATAAATTATCTTCACCACGGTTTCAAGTCAAGGCAAAGATTGTAGAAGTATTCCTTAAAACCTTTAAGTGATAAGAATAAAGAAAACATGTTTCGATATTTCCAAAATTTAAAAAATTGAAAAGCGACAAAAATATCAAAGAAAGATGTCAAAGTCGTAAAGATAGGTCTGGCGAGCGGTAGGTCCGGTCCGGGTGATTCACGAATATCAAGTTTGTACGGTTCAATTTAAAGATTTGTTCATTAATGTTATAATATTATAAATATCTTTTATATAAATTTATAGATACATTAATATACTTAAAGATGCAATAAGATACATAGAGATACTATATGATACAAAAAATTCAAATATATTACATTTTTCCTCAAACACACTAAATTTTAGGAATACCCAAAATAGTTCAAAACAACTTCTTGGAATGCCTCACATTTGAGGTAGAATTAAATTGGATGAAAATTTCAATTTTCTTAAGTCTTACTTCCCAAATATCTATTTTCTTAAGTCTTAATTGGATGAAAATTTCAATTTTCTTACTTTATTTGCTCAAACACCAAACTCCCGAAAACCTTCAAATTAAATTATTCTACTGGTCTCCTACTCTAAATATCTGTAAGTGTCTTGAAACATATTCACGTGGATGAATATATGTTGATCAAGTAAGCTGTAATAATAACATCTTCAACTTTGAAACTCTGATAAATCAATTCCAAACAACAACAAACTTGCCTACTTCAAAATGGTTTTATTCATGCATTTAGAAAATCCATTTTGTCATGGGAGGGCAAACTACACTTATGTTTCTATTTATACCTTAGTTCTTAAAATTTTCAATTTAGTTTGATTTCCTATAAGAGTATGTTATTTGTTAAAAAAATTAAATGATTCATTTTTATGCTTCAAAATGTTAACCCATGTTCTTTTAGAAAAATCATCAATCATATAGAGAAAATATAAACCACCCCCATGAGTAGCTACCTTTGCTAGACCTCAAAAATCTGACTGAACATACTCAAATAGTCAACTAAAACTAAACATACCACTCTTCTAACTTCACTTTATGGTGTTTTCCTAGTATGTAATCACAAAATTATAGTTTGTTTAGTTTCTCAATTCCTTGAAATCCCTATTTAGCTAGTTCAACCAAACTTTTCACTAATAGCCTTTATCTAAAATGTCATAGTTTGGTTTTATCATAAAATTCTTGACTATGTAATGATGCTTAACCTATAGCAATTAACCATCAAAAACATACAAACCCTACATATTAAACACTTTATCAATTATTAATGTGCCGCGTGAAATTCTCAACATGCCTAGTTCAATTCTACTACAGTAGCTTGAATTATCTAACATGTTTATATACAACATATTTCACTAAAGTTTTGGAACATACCTCACGTTGCATAAAAGGAAGTCACGATTGTCAAACATCTTGGACCTAATTGTATTTATATGAACTCTGCAAGTCTTATTACAATAAAGTCGAGCGACTCCACCTTCTTTTAGATCCAAATTCTCAAATTACTTTTTCCTTGGACACTTGCGATAAGAGAATTCAAATTATATGACCCATCTATTTTTCTTTTCCAAACTTGTTACTAGTAGTGAACCAACACTCTCGTAATCATCCTCATATGAGAAAACTGTGATATGAGCTGAATTAGTGTTGCACCCCTTCTCTAGGCAATCCTTCTTGAAGTGAGCGTTTTATAAAAAAATGAAGCATTTGAAATTTGACTTATCAAACCCCCTAAACTTCTACTTAGACCTATGTTTCTTTCTCTTTTGGTTTTCCTTAATGTCACTCCTCCCTTTTGAAACCTTTCATTGTGGTTAACTATCTGGTTCTAATAGCAAATTGGACCTCCTCCAAGGTGATAGTGCATTCCTTTCCAAAAAGAGTGACATCCTTGAAGTGTTCAAAAGATCTAGGTAATGAGCTCAATAAGAGTAGAGTCTTGTCCTCATCATCAAGATTCACCAAAATATTTTGAAAGTCATCAATAATTTTTGTAAAATTTTGTCAATTGCTCCACAATGAATTTGGTCTTCATCATTTGAAACAAGTACTTATATTTGTTGTTTCAAACACAACTTGTGTGCCAACAAATTGGTCATATACAATTATTTAACTTTAAACTACATCTTCATTGTGGTCTTCTCCCTTGCGACCCCTATCAACATTTTATCTCTTAAGCACAAGATATTGTCATTTTTAGTTTTATCCACCATCTTAGTCTTCTCCACTTGTGTTATCTTTATCACCGTCAATTCTTGCAGACTTTTATTGAATCAATATTGTTTGCATTTTCACTTTCCACAATCTAAAATTGTTTTCTCTAAAAAATTCTTGATATCCCATTTATAATTTATGGTGCTCACTCATAACATTGAACCCTTTGCTCCATAATGGACTCCACTTATTATGAAATTAATTATAAATGAAACACATTAAAAAATATTATGTATGAAACAAAGAACAATGATAACCAATACTACACCGTCTCAAGAAAAATTTAACTACCAGCTAATACTAAATCAAAACCCCCAATATGTAAATCAAACACACTAAGAAATATTGTGGCTGAATCTCTTATCTCCTCAATATATGAATAACTTATCTTCAACGTGTTTAAAAGTGTTGATCAACCTTAGATACTAGAGATCTTCCAATTCTTTTAATTAAAAATCTCTAAGAATCCATTTCTTTGTATCTCTAAATTTCTTCTCTATAAAATAACTTCGCAACTCTTAAATATCTTCAAAGATCTTCTAATTCTTAAAATTAAAAATCTCCAAGAATCTCTCTTTGTGATTCAATCTCTTATCTTTTTAATATATGAATCGCTTAATTTCAACGTATTTAGAAATGTTTCTCACCTTAAATATCTCCCCAAAAAAATCAACTTTTTGATTTTTCTAAGATTCATCTCTTTGTATCTAGGGATGTCAACGGGGCAGAGAATGTTCGAAGGATGCTTTCCCACCCCCGCCTCGCCCCGCCCCCAAATTTATTTTTCATCCCTATCCCCAATCTCTGTCACGAGGGAATATTTTCCTCCATCCCCATCCCCATAGATCTCCATGAAGATCGAATCTTAAGAAAATGAACAAAGAATAATGGTTGTTGTGATGATGATGAGAATAGAGGAGATGATGAATGGAGAAGGCAAATATAATTGAGAAAAGAAAAAGAGGAGACGATGTGTACATTATATATATTGGGTGCACTTTTCTAGGGTTGAGTACTTGGGTAATGAAACAATACATTATACAATACAATATAAAAGTAAAATTATCCACCAATGACTCTTCATTTTCTAATACATTAATATTTTTTATATAAAATTATATAATTATATATTATATAATATATGAAATACAAAAGTTAAATAATATGGTCTGAGTCGGAGAATCCACGGGGCGGAGAGTACTTTCTCATTCCCCGCCTCAAAGAGAACTTCAGTATTCTGAATAGATAATTCTCACAGAGATCTCCTTTAACAGATACAAATTGACAATCCTATTTATATCTAAATATTTTCTTATATAAAATAACTTTCCAACTCTTAAATACCTTAAAAAAAAATTCAGAATTAAAAATCTCTAAGAATCTCTCTTTGTATCTCTTAAATTAAACAACTTCTTCTCAAAAAAAATATTAGAAAATCTTAAATCTTAAATATATTAATGAATGGAGATAGCATTAAAAGAATTACTAGAAGACTTTTTGTAGATAAGACCTCCCCCTTGTTTAAAAGTCTCCGCGGAAATGAGAGATAGAGAAAGAAATATACTGTTGGCATCGATGTAGCCAATGGTTTGATGTGCAATGTGCGGTATATCATTTCATTACGACGAATGCTCCTCAATCCTAACGTGCTAATTACGTAATCTAATTAAATACACAGATTCTACCTCTTTTCCTAATAGACTTTTCAATTTAATATTGGGTGGTGCAGCTTAAAGTTTTCAATTATACATTAAAATTCATGTGAATCTTGTCACATAAGAAAACAAGAATTTCGGATATTCTCGTTAATTAGTAAGCTACTACGAGTACTAAAAAAAATAAGTTGCTATTTTTGTAAATAAATATAAATTAGCAAAATCATTGACCGCACAAGAAATATCATGAATATATAAAACAAAACAAAAAATATCAAAGCTGAGGAGTTTGAATTAACAATTTTTTGATGTAAGAAAATTCAATCAAAACCTCAAACATTAGCGACACCCAAACAAAAAACAAGGTTGTATTGTATGTTTAAGATTTTTCTTACATGTCTTTATAGTGTTGGAAACGTCAAAATTTGTGTCTACATAGTGTGTGACTGTGACTTTGTGGATATTCCTACAATGTTTCATGTACATCACGGCGTGAATTTCCAACGCAATATATTTTCAATTGTATGGTATCATCTTTTTCTCATTATATGAATGTATCTCAAAATATCATATCTCTCTCTCCTCTCACATCAGAGTAATCAGACCACCTTCTATCTAGGAGTGCCAAAACGAGTTTGACCCGCAAGAAAAATTCATTTTGTCCGTACTTTTTCGCAGGACGGGATAAGGTTTTAAGTCTGCTCCCTTTAATGTGTTCGCCCTGTCCCGCCCCGTTTTTTCACGGGCTTTTGTGAACATGAATCTTTTCATACAATTTTACTATCTTAAGGCCTAAAAGGTTCAATGCCTGCAGGCTTTATCTACCTCGTCCTTATTTTTTGCGGACGAGACAAGATTTTAGACCCGCACTGTCAAATATGTCCGTCCCGCCCCCGTTTTTACGCGGACTTTTGTGGGGCGGGTCTAAACGGGGCAGACATGTCCGTTTGCCACCTCTACTTCTATTTGATTGTGTCCTTTAATGAAATTATCATGTTAAAACTATCCTCCTATTAACAAATTTTTATTTTATATTAATTTTTTTAATTAATTTTATATAAAAATAATGTGTTAATTTAAATATTTATTAGGCTAACATTATTATTATATTTTAATTATAATAATATATATTTAATTGTATATTTTAATTAATACTATTAATTATATTATAATTGTATTGATTCATCTTGATTTTAATTTTTTTTTAAATAAATATTGGGTTATTTAGGATATACATATTCAAAAAATCCCAAATACTAATAATTGGAATATTGAGGATATGCTTTTCCGAAGTCACAATTTTCTAAAAAAATGTGACTTCAAATATGCATAGTTACATTTTTTCTATAATAAAATGTGTGTTCAGATATACATATGTGAAATATTTTAAAGTTTTTACCACACAAATATGTGAGAAGAGATATTGGTGCAATAAAAATTTTCCTTAATACAATCACCTACTCAAAATGTTAAATCCTACACAAAAAACTAGAGAATTGAGAATCATTATTTTTAAATTAAAATTAGTGAAAAATTGATGCGTTCGCACACAAAAATTTATTTATGTTTTAAATATTAAATAAAAATATTATAACAAATAACAACAGTTTTAAACCACTAATAATCATAAAATATTTTTTTAATTCACATTTTAAAATATATATTTTTCATATAAATATAGTATTTTGTTGTGTTTAAATTGTAATCTTGTTATGACAAAAAAATTCAATAAAATATAGAATTATTTAGGTTTAAATACACTTTTACTCCTCGTATTTTGACTAACTCACGAAATTTGTCGTCTCTTTTTCAAATCGAACAAAGCAGTCTCTATACTATCATTTTTTTTGCATTTTTACTCATAACCTCCATTTCCCCCTCCAGAAACGCTGATTTTGCCAAAAAAAATACCTATGCGTCACTGTTTATTTGGAAATGTTATTTATAAATTTAAGAGATTTATTTTTTAAATATGGCAAAAATATTTTAACATTTATAATTTTCAGGAAAACCTTAAATCATCCATACATTGCTTTTGCTCTACTTCATAAACATGATCCCATATAATGTATAACCAACTTCTTTCTTCCTTCCATCAAATCGATTCGACCATGGTAGAAAAGGACAATGAAAAAGATGGAGATGGAATGTCATAGTGGAGCAAAGAGCCGAACCTGAAATACTATTGTGTAACAAGTCTTAGAAATTAGGGTTTCATGACTACTGTGTTGAAATTAGAAATTAGGGTTTCAGATATGTAACATGGTTGTATTGTGTCTTTTTGCTGGATGGTAATTTTATTGTTGACAAAATGTTGTGATATGCACAGGCCAAGTGAGGACCAAAGATTGAAGATACGTATTAACCATAGAGGTAGATTTGTAAGTTTCCCTGTCAAATGTTATGTGGAGGGTATAGTCTATGAGATGGATTACAGTGTTGATGTTGATTTTTTGAACTATGAGAATATTAAAAATCTAGTCCTTAGTGTTGGATATATGAAGTTCAAGTGTTGGATCCTGAGAATGAAGATACAAATGAGGTAAGAAATGATGACCAAGGTGCTAAAGATGATTATATTAGTGGAGAAGATGAAGACTATGTTCCAACTGAAGGTGAAACTGAAACTGACTTTGATATACCTGTTGAAGGAGAAGAATAAGATTGGACACATAAATTACTTACCGAGACATTTGCTTGCAATAATCAAAAGGGTGGTAAACTAAATGAAATATAAAAGATGTCATTAACCAATTTTACTATTACATTAACCATAAAATTATATGTTATTAACCAGATATATTTTTTATAAGTTATTAACCAAATTCACTATAATCAATTGCATAATATTAACCAAGTTCGAACATTAAAATATAAAACATAATAATATGTTTTTATCCTCCATTAACCAATTTTATTTGCTATATTTCATATATTTCATATTCTATTCTCAAAACTTGGTTAATAAAGTGTAAATATTGATTTTTGTAATTTATATTTTAATGTCAGAATTTGGTTGATCTTATGTAATTTATTGGTTAATGTAGTAGTGAACTTGGTTAATAACAGTTGTATTTATTATTCTGTTGCTCCAGAGTTTCTCCATTTTTGTTTAGAGGATGATTCGTTAAGGATCTCCATCCCTAGATTGATTCCAGTGTAGTTTTCTCCCTTAGGCTTCGGCCCTCTTTATTTCAAAAAAAAAAATTATAAAAAAAATGTGGTTAATAACATATAATTTTGTGGTTAATTCAATAGTAAAATTGGTTAATGACATATTTTATAAAATATTTGTGCTATAAAAATAATTTTAAAAATAAAAAATATTTTTTATAACTATTATTATTTTATAATTATGTATTAAATATCTTTTGTGTCATTTTACATTTATAAGTCAGTTAAACCGATAATTTTACCAAACATTTTAATTAATTTATCAACTATTAGTCTCAACCATCTGCTATAAGCTATCAGTCATCAACTATCTACCATAAAATATAAACTATCAATTAGTTTATCATCCAACCACTATTTTTTTTTTTTTCAAACCTACCCTTATTATATTATTAGAAGTGTTTCACAATTTAAGTGACACACATGCCTACAATCTTTAATATGACAATCCATTAATAGGGTAAATATGGCAATCTAGTATAAAATAAATTATTTATGAGAAACTACTCGGAAGAAGATATTTTGGAAGAACCGCATATAGTTTGCGAACATTGGCATGAAACGACGTCGTGGTCCTCTTTTTTAAAAATCAAATTAATTATCTCCATATTAGATTATATTAATTGCTATATATTTACATAATTAATATTTTTTTAATCTGTAACCTTTTTTTTCTTCATTTTTTAAAACTAAAATTAAGTTAAACAAAAACAATATTTTGTTATTTCACACGTATATGCACTAAAAAAACCGAAAAGAGTGACATAAAAACAAAAAGATCGTTTTCAATATAACAGCTAGTTTCAAATCAATTGCTTCGTCAAGTGTATATATAAGAAGGATCGCTTCATATTTTTCAAATACAGTACTTCCATTATTTACAACTTTCAATTTTATCTCTCTTATCTCTCTCTTGCTTCAACTACTAGGTGATATTCTCTCTTGATACTATTTCTTTTATTTTTTTATTTTGTTTGTCTGTTCAGAAAATTAAATTACTGATTTCTTGAATTTAGGGTTTTATTTTTTATATTTAAAAGGGTTGTTTTGTTTTCTTGAATTTAGGGTTTTATTTTTTATATTTAAAAGGGTTGTTTTGTTTTTTGTGTTTGATTTCTGGGATCAATTCAAAATTGTTTCTTTTGAATTTTTGTTGCGAGTGTTTTTGGTTTTATTTTGATGTTTTTTATGTTTGTGGTTTCGTGACTCGTAAGGTTTGATTGATAATTCATGTTTTTGTGTTTCTAGATTTTTAGGACTTATGTATCTCTGTGTTTCTCATATGCTTTGTTCTGTGTAGTTCTAAGGATAATAGAGGAAGAGATTCACTAATATGAAAAAAATTGTGTTAGCTTTTTATACCGATGATATTCGGGGTGGACCGATATCCAACACGACACTAAGACATAGACATTGACGATAATTTGAAATAATAAAGTAATTGAACGTAATCAAGTGCATAGGTGTCGAACACCTGCCATATCTTCGACATGAAGTGTTTGGGGCAACATGTATTTTTTGAAGTGTTTGGGGCAACATGTATTTTTTGAAACTGATCTTTTGTTTCTCTTTATTTGCAGCAGAAACTAAAAATTGGAATAGTAAAATTTTGATTCTGTTTTGTAAATAAATTTTTTAGGCTTGAGATTTCTGGTATGCTTTTTAGGACTTTTGATCTTATCTCAAAAGTCTGTTAAGATAAACATATGAAAATTTGCTTTTCATTTATGCAATAAGCACTTATGAAGTCATGAGATGAACTTTTGATATGTTGAATATATATCGAATTAGTGCTTTAATTAAGTTGTTTACCCAAACATGTCTTATATCCATCTCGGTATGAAGTATAATTTAATTCATGAGTAGTGATATTTGATTGCAGGATTGAAAAATGGGTCAATGTTTGGGATGCTACCAGGTGGATCAGTCCAATGTTGCTATAAAGGAGCAATTTGGAAAATTTGTCGATGTCTTGGAACCTGGATGCCATTGTTTGCCTTGGTGTCTCGGTTACCAGATAGCTGGTGGATTATCGCTTCGTGTGCAGCAACTTGATATTAAATGCGAGACAAAAACAAAGGTCCTTTTATTACTCCACCTATCATGCTTTGTGATTAATTTTTGTGTATGGATTTATGCTTCAGGAAATCACTTCTAACAAACCAGTTTTACTTCAAGATTAAGAAGATATCATAATGTTAAATTTGTGCTTTCTGTTGGTGGTTGGATATTTCACATGTGATTTACTATGACATTTTGTGTTAGTATCTGACTGCTATGAACTTGTTTTTTTAGGATAATGTCTTTGTGAATGTGGTTGCATCTGTACAATACCGCGCTGTGGCTGACAAAGCGTCTGATGCCTTTTATAAGCTCACCAACACAAGGGAACAGATCCAATCGTATGTTTTTGATGGTATGTATAGTGGTCTTTTGATTTCATTCCATTATTGACATTAGTATTCTCAAAATAGCACCTATAGCGTATCAGGGTTTTAACAAATTGATACCATCCCACGATACGCGATTTAGTATAAAGTGTTGTTACATGGTTGCTAGGTAATGATATTTTTGCTTTGTTTCAGTTATAAGGGCCACTGTGCCAAAGTTGGAGCTGGATTCCGTCTTTGAGCAGAAGAATGATATAGCAAAGGCTGTCGAAGATGAGCTTGAGAAGGCGATGTCGACCTACGGTTACGAGATAGTCCAGACTCTCATTGTTGATATCGAGCCTGATGTCAATGTCAAGAGAGCAATGAATGAGATCAATGCAGGTAATATATTCTAGTGCCTATGTTTAATAAAGCACTAATATGATACGCGCTTATACTAAAAACGCTAAAATTTTGATTGATCATAACAGTTGCTGTTATATTCTAATCCTTTTTTTGCGATATCAACAACAGCTGCGAGAATGAGGTTGGCTGCAAACGAGAAAGCTGAAGCAGAAAAGATATTACAGATCAAGAAAGCTGAAGGAGAAGCCGAGTCAAAGTACCTATCAGGACTCGGTATAGCTCGTCAACGTCAAGCCATTGTGGACGGACTAAGGGACAGTGTACTCGCATTCTCTGATAATGTACCCGGAACATCGGCTAAAGATGTCATGGACATGGTGCTGGTGACTCAATACTTCGACACCATGAAGGATATTGGAGCGTCATCGAAATCTTCAGCTGTGTTCATACCACATGGTCCCGGTGCTGTCAGAGACGTGGCTATGCAGATTAGGGATGGCCTCCTTCAGGGAAATGCTGCTAATTTATAAGTGATTTTGGAGATACTGTAAATGCTTCATATGTTTGAATTATATTTGCATTATTATTCTTATAATAGAGATTTCTATGACACCTTTTCAGCGGTTATAAGCATAATATTTATTAGAATACTGATTTCACTTTCCACCATCAAATGAATGTTAAAATTGATTTTTTAAATAGTGACTTGGAAGAAGAGATTTATATGGAGCAACTTGAAGACTTTATGGTTCATGCTAAAAAACTAAGGTCTCTAAGTTACTTAATTATATGTATGGTCTTAAACAAACTCTTAAACAATGGCATGATAATTTTGACAGTATAATAATCTTGAATTGTTTTAAAGTGACTGAAAGTACCAGGTACATCTACTGCTGCAAGTCTGAAAAATAAATTTGAACGATAATGTGTCTCCACGGAGATGATTTATTCATATTTAATTCAAACATTTATGTCGTACATAATTTGAAATTGGAGTTGTGTAACAACTTCTATATGAAAGACTTTTAAAAAAAAAAAAAAGTAAGTCTAATCTTTAATATAAAGATCATTAGCTCACAAAGAGATATAATATTCTTTTACAAAAAAAAAAAAGTGTAATCTTTAATATTAAGATTATTAGATCAAAGATATAATACTTTTTTTACTATAAACATGTCTGCACTTCATATGATCTAAGTGTTAAACTCTTAAAAAAAAATTGGATACTATAAGACAATCTAAGCATGCGATGACAGCATCATGTATGCCACTAATTGCCAATACCATAGGATTTTTTAGCAAGTTCACTTGCCAATACCATAGGATTTTTTACCAAGTTCACTAGTAGACCTATTACATTATCAAAAGTTTCACTATGTCTTGAGGGGTTATATTAATGTTGATACTTGAAATACTTTTTAAGATGATTCTAAAACAACCAACAATTACATATTCAAAATATTTGGAGGAATAGTCTCCAAGGAGTCTAAAAATCAAATGTTTCTCGTTCAATATACTATGGAATAAAAACGATAACACTTTCAACCGCAAATGAAGAAGTAAGTTGGTTAAGATACTTGCTAGCAGATATTCTCATATGGAAAAAATCGACGTCAATTGTTTTGATCAACTTCGATAGTACCATGTACTATTGCAAAAATTGATGATTATTAGTACAATAGTAAGAGATGAAAAATCTTTCAAAAGTTCATCATTGTTAGAGAGTTTATTTCTTTTGGAGTTGTTATAGTAGATTATGTCTGCACTTATTAAAAATTAGTTGACATTTTGACAAAAGAATTAACTAGAGAAAGTCTAAAACATAACCAAAAGGATGAGATCATTGCCAATAGATCAATGAGTCATTCATAATGGTAATCCGGACTAAAAGAGTGGATATTAAGATAATTAGCTTTAATGGGTAATAACAAGTTGTGAAGTGATATAAAATGAACATGATTCTTGAAGTGATGTGACGTTGAGGAGATATAAACTTTTAATGAGATCTATACATATGCAGATTGAACTATCGAGATACAAGAATACTCTTGGAAGACCCACAGTTATGAATGTGAAAGTGGCGTTGCTTCCTATGAATTTCATACATATATTTCTAAAGCATTTACTCCCTCCGTCCCAAATTATAAGAGAAAAAAACAAAATCACGTTTATTAAGAAAAGTAAAAACACAATCATTTAATTTATGGTTTTCTTGAAATAAAGTGTTTTGAAAAATGTAAAAAAATTCTAATTGGATGTTGGTTATAGAAATGATGAGAGAGAATGTAAGTTAAATGCAATTTGCATTTAATTTTACCTTGAAAGAAATGAAAGATGATTTCTTCTCTTATATTTTGGGACAAGAAAAATGCATTTTTTTCTCTTATATTTTGGGACGGAGGGAGTATTAAGCAAGGATAAATGTGTGTAGCACATAATTTTGAGAATAGATCCTAAGAAAAAGTTGTATGTCGGTATTATGTAATAAATTGAGTTCAAGATTACACGCAATCTTGTTAAACTTGAATCTTATTCACTGTGTGCTGAGGTTCAAGTATGTCGACACCTTGTTGATGTACTATTTTCAAAAGCGTTTATGTCACTTTTAAAGTTTTTTTAATTTAAGTGGAGAATTGTTGGAACAATATTAAAATATTTAAATTAAATGTGATAAGTACAAATTTGCTCTCGTATTTTAGGATAGTTGAGCACTTTTGGTGTTGCCTGCTTCCCTGTATGTGTATCCGTGTGTATATGGTCAATTCCATATGTATATTGCCATTTATGAAAAAATGTAATGAATAAAAGGTTTGGTTAGTGGATTGTAAAAACTCATCGAGTGTAATATTGGAGAACTTTCACATGTTTTGGAGTGTTTATGTAGTCTCTTTGAGATGTGTCTCAAGTATAGAAGGTATACAATAACTAACACATGTGTGATCTGTTGGGTTAGACTTGAGCTTGTACTAATATTATACTCTTTGTATAAATAAACACCTCTGTCACTTCTATAATCATTAATGTAATACTCCAATTTTATTTAAAAAAATTTAAACTATATCAAAAAATATTTATTATTGTGCTAAATTTTATTGTTATTTTCTCTTATGTTTTCTTTAAAGAATCTTAATAATATCAAGAAATATATATAATTATTTGTTTTGCGTCATCACTACATTTATCATTATTTTTTAATTTTCATCACAAAAATATTTTTTTATAAATTCTATTTATTTTTAATTAGTAGTTTTTAGTAGAGGTGAAAAACGGATCGGTTCTGTTTGAAAAATCGTGTGATGAGAGAGACTCCACCTTCTTTTAGATCCAAAGTCTCAAATTATTGTTAACAAGTCAAGCAATTCCACCTTCTTTTAGATCCAAAGTCTCAATTTTTTTTTGACACATGTGATGAGAACTTTCAAGTCTATGATACAACTCTTTTTCTTTTTCAAACTTGTTACCACTAACGAACCAACATTCTCATAACCATCCTCATTTGAGAAAATCTTGATTTGAACTGAATACGTAGTGCTCCTCCTCTTTAGACAATCCTTCTTGAAGTGAATGCTTTATGAAAAATAAAGCATTTTTACTTTGATTTATCAAACCCTTGAACTTCTACTTAGACCTAGGTTTCTTTCTCTTTTATTTTCCCTTAACGACACTAATCCTTCTTGAAATCTTTCATTATGATTATTTATCTGGTTTTTATAAGAGTGACATCTTTGAAGTGTTCAAAAAATCTAGGTAATTAGTTCAATAAGAGTTAAGTCTTTTCCTCATTATCAAAATTCACCAAAATATTTTGTAAGTCATCAATAATTTTGCAAAATTTAGCCAGTTGCTCTACAATGAATTTATTCTCCTACATTTGAAATAAGTAGATTTGTTGTTTCAAACACAACTTGTGAGTCCACAAATTGGTCATATACAATTATTCAACTTTGATCTACATCTTCATTATGGTCTCCTCCCTTGCAACCTCCCTCAACATTTTATGTCATAAGCACAAGATAATGACATTCTTAGCCTTATCTACCATCTCAGTCTTCTCCACTTGTGTTATCTTTATCAACGTCAATTCTTGCACATTTTTTTTGAATCAATGTTGTTTGCATCTCCACTTTCCACAACTTTAAATTGTATTCTCTAGTAAACTTCTCGATATATCATTTATAATCTATGGTGCTCACTCGTAACATTGGACCCTTTTGATCCACAATGAGCTCCACTTGTTATGTAATCAATTATAAATCAACCACACTAAGAAATATTATGTCCGGAACGAAGAACAAGGATAACAAATCAGTCTCAACCAAAATTAATCTACCAACTAATATTAAAACAAAACTTCTTTGAAATTAAAAATCTCTAAGAATCTCTCTTTGGATCTCTAAATTTAACAACTTCTTCTCAAGAAATATTAGAAAATTTGAAATCTTAAATATATTAATGAATGGATGGAGATAGCATGAAAAGAATTACTAGAAGACTTTTTTTTGTAGATAAGTCCTCCCCTTGTTTAAAAAAGTCTCCGCGGAAATGAGAGATAGAGAAGGAAATATATTGTTGGCATCGATATAGCCAATGGTTTGATGTGTAATGTGCGGCACATCATACCATTACGACGAATCCTCCTCAATCCTAACGTGTGCTTATTACGTAATCTAATTATATACTTTTCCTAGTAGACTTTTCAATTGAATGGCTAGTTTAAAGAAAATATTAGCAAGAATATTGGCGTGGGGCAGCTTAAAGTTTTCAATTATAGGTTTACATTCATGTGAATCTTGCCACATAAGAAAACAAGAATTTCGGATATTCTCGTTAACCAGTAAGCTACTATTAGCAAAATCATTGACCGCACAAGAAATATCATGAATAGATAAAACAACAAAAAATACCAAAGCTAAGGAAATTGAATTAACAATTTTTTGATGTAAAAAAAATTCTATCTAAACCTCAAACGTTAACGACACCCAAACAAAAAACAAGGTTGTATGTTTAAGATTTTTCATACATGTCTTTATTGTGTTGGAAACGTCAAAATTTGAGTCTATTTGTTAAGTTTCTAGTAGTTTGTTTCCTTAATAAATTAAGTTTGTTATTTTTACCTATTTTTTTTAGGAGAATTCATGTTATTAGGACTTGTTAAACGTGGATTTAGTGGAATCGGTGGTTCCTTGGAATTGGTGGTTCCTTTATTTTCTAGGTTATCAGTTACTTACACTTGTATTTAACTGCATTTCAACTCAATAAATCAGTATTCAAATTCAAATTCTGTAATATATTTTTCTTACGTAATTTCTACATTGTGGTACCATAGCTCCCTTATGGGGCCTGAGTTGAAAAAGCCGCAACTTTCATTCTTGCCGCAACAAGAGTTGTTTTAATGGCGTATGAGAATAGCATCTTTGTGCAACCTGCTATTCCACGCTTCGATGGTCATTATGATAATTGGAGTATGTTGATGGAAAATTTCTTTGTGTTTTAACAGAAGCACAAAGAAAGAGGTTAGATGATCAAAGATTAAAGGATTTGAAGGCGAAGAATTATTTGTTTCAAGAAATCGATCGTGTTGTACTAGAGACCATCCTAAAGAAGGACACTGCTAAAGATATATGGGATGCATTGAAGAAGAAGTATCAAGGCATTGCACGGGTAAAACGTGCACAACTCCAAGCTTTTCCAAAGAGTTCGAAATTCTTCACATGAAGGAAGGCGAATCTGTCAATGATTATTTTTCAAGAACACTGTCAATTGCAAACAAGATGCGCATTAACGGAGACAAATTGGAAGAGGTTGCGGTTATTGAGAAAATCCTTCGCTCAATGACACGCAAATTTGATTATGTGGTGTGTTCCATTGAAGAATCGAATGACATCAATAGTCTTTCGATTGATGAATTGCGAAGCTCACTATTAGTTCATGAGCAAAGGATGGTTAGTTATGTCGTGGAGGAGCAAGCCTTGAAAGTCACTGCTCATGAAGGAACCATTTCTTCGGGAAGAGGACGCGGGGGATTTCGAGGAAGAGGCAGAGGTGGAGGACGTCAATTTTACAATCGAGAAGCACAATTTGACAAGGCAAAGGTGGAGTGTTATCATTGTCACAAGCATGTCCATTACCAATATGAATGCCCTGCCAAAGAGAAGGAAACCAAGGTACATTTTTCTGAAACTGGAGAAGAATTGCTCTTGATGGCTTATAGTGACAAGGATAATTTACTAGGTAATACTTGGTATTTAGACTCCGGGTGCAACAACCAAATGTGTGGAAACAAATATTGGTTTTATGATTTGGATGAAAGATTTAGAGAAACGGTGAATCTTGGTAACAACTCTTACATTTCTGTCATGGGAAAAGGGGATATTAAATTCCATGGTAAAAACAATGTTATCCATACAATTTCTAGTGTGTTTTATGTCCCAGATTTGAAAAGTAATCTGATTAGTATGGGACAACTACAAGAAAAAAGTTACATCATCATCATCATCCAACAAAGCAAGTGTCAAATTCATCATCCTGAGAAGGGTCTAATAGCTGAAGCAGAAATGACATCCAATCGTATGTTCCCTCTACATATTCAGCATAGTGTCCAGAAGTGCTTATCCACAAAAGTGCAAGATCCAACATGGTTGTGGCATCTACGTTATGGTCATTTGAGTTTCAAAGGTTTGAAGACCCTATATGAGAAGAACATGGTGGAAGGACTGCCCGATATCAACAATTCCATAGAAATGTGTGAAGATTGTATTATCGGTAAACAACATCGTGATTCTTTCCCACAAGCAAAAGCATGAAGAGCTGGAAAAATTCTACAATTGTTGCATTCTGACATTTGTGGACCAATCAATCCAACCTCGAATGGAAACAAAAGGTACTTCATTACCTTCATTGATGATTATAGTCGATAAATATGGGTTTATTTTTTTACAGGAGAAATCTGAAGCCTTTACTGTTTTTAAAAGCTTTAAGGCTCGAGTTGAAAAAGAATATGGCAAGTGCATTCAGACCCTTCGTACAGATCATGGCGGTGAATTTAACTCACATGACTTTACAAGTTTTTGTGAGTCACATGGAATACGGAGGCAACTTACTGTTGCCTACACACCACAACAAAACAGTGTGGCTGAAAGAAAGAATCGAACGATTATGAACATGGTGCGAAGCATGATGGTGAAAAGGGGTATTCCTAAGACTTTCTGGGCAAAAGCGGTCAATTGGAGTGCTCACATACTCAACCGAAGTCCTACCCTTGCTGTGAAAAACATCACACCTCAAGAAGCTTGGAGCAATGTCAGGCCTTCAGTGGACCACTTTAGAATTTTTGGGTGTACAGTGTATGCCCATGTTCCGAACGAGAAGAGAATAAAGCTTGATGATAAAAGTGTGAAATGTATTTTTATTTGTGTTAGTGAAGAGTCCAAGGCATACAGGTTATATAATCCCATTACCGAGAAAATAATCATAAGTCGAGATGTTCTCTTTGATGAAGAAAATACATGGGATTGGTGCAACACCGAGAAACAACTAACGTTAATTGATAGTGAGGAAGATGGCGAAACAAGTCAGGATTCTGAATCACAATTACAACTTCCTACTCAGTCCCTTAGAGAAATTTCTCCAAATCCTTCATCAAGTGTCTCAATTCCAAATGAAGATCAATCATCTATTTCAAAACCACAACGAAAGAGGAGAAAACCAGCTTGGATGGTAGATTACGTGGGTAGAGATGAATTGTCTGATGAGGATACTACTGCACAACTTGCTTTATTTGCAGGCTCTGATCCTATATTGTTCACAGAAGCAATGAAGGAAGAAAAATGGAAAAAAGCCATGGATGCGGAAATTGAAGCCATAGAGAAGAACAAGACGTGGGAATTAACTGGTCTTCCAAAAGGACAAAAAACCATTGGTGTGAAGTGGGTTTACAAGACAAAGTTGAATGAAAAAGGAGAGATTGACAAGTTTAAAGCAAGGTTGTTTGTCAAAGGATACAAGCAAGAGCATGGGGTTAATTATGAAGAAGTCTTTGCTCCTGTAGCAAGACAAGATACAATTCAATTGGTGGTTTCTTTAGCAGCACAAAATTCATGGCCTATATTTCAACTTGATGTAAAATTCACCTTCCTGAATGGTGAACTACTCGAGCAAGTCTACATTGAGCAGCCTCCTGGTTATGTGGTAAAAGGTAATGAACATAAGGTTTACAAATTGAGGAAGGCCTTATATGGTCTGAAGCAGGCACCTCGAGCCTGGTATAGTTGTATAGTTGACCACTTTGAAAAGACAAGTTTCAACAAATGTCTATATGAGCATAGTCTATTCATCAAGTCAGGTGAAAGAGGTAAAATATTGATAGTTTGCTTATATGTTGATGATCTTATTTTCACGGGTAATGATGAAACAATGTTTACTGACTTTAAGAGTTCTATGATGACTGATTTTGACATGACTGATTTAGGAAAGATGAAATATTTTCTTGGTATATAAGTAGTGCAAACAGGTGCTGGTTTGTTTATTGGGCAAAAGAAATACGCTCAAAATATTTTGGAGAGGTTTCACATGGAGAATTGTAACCCAGCTGGAACTCCAACCGAACCCGGTTTGAAGCTCTCAAGTGATCTTGATGGAGAGAGGGTTGACAGTATTTACTTCAAACAAATTGTTGGAAGCTTAATGTACTTGACAACCACTAGGCCTGATATCATGTATGTTGTGTGTGTGATTAGTAGGTATATGGAAAGACGAACAGAGTTGCATCTTAAAGCTGCAAAAAGGGTGTTCTGTTACTTGTAAGGAACAACAGATTTTGCTATATTCTACCAGAAAAATGGAGAATCTGTTTTGACTGGTTTCACCGATAGCGACTATGCGGGTGATTTGGAGGACAGGCGAAATACATCAGGTCATGTGTTTATGATGGGATCAACAGCTGTATCATGGGCATCAAAGAAGCAACAAGTTGTTACTTTGTCCACAACCAAAGCGGAGTTCATAGCTGCAGCAACTTCAGCATGCCAAGCAATTTGGTTAAGAAGAATTCTTGAGGAGTTACACTTTCATCAAGATAGGCCAACTGTAATTCACTGTGACAATAGTTCAACTATCAAGCTATCTAAAAATCCGATGTTACATGGGAGAAGTAAACACATTGATGTACGGTATCATTTTCTTCGTGATCTTGTTACTGATAGAACTATAGATTTAGTGTATTGTCGAAGTGAAGGCCAAGTGGATGATATCATGACCAAGTCTTTAAAGCTGAAAGCATTTGCAAAGCTACGTTGATTACTTGGAGTTTGTTCAAATTTAGTTTTAAACTGATTAATATATTATATATATGATTAAGTTTAAGGGAGGGTGTTAAGTTTCTAGTAGTTTGTTTCCTTAATAAATTAAGTTTGTTATTTTTACCTATTCTTTAGGAGAATCCATGTTATTAGGACTTGTTAAACGTAGATTTAGTGGAATTAGTGGTTCTTTTATTTTCTAGGTTATCAGTTACTTACACTTATATTTAACTGCATTTTAACTCAATAAATCAGTATTCAAATTCAAATTCTGCAATATTTTTCTTACGTAATTTTAACGCTTGTGTGTGAGTGTCACTTTATGGATATTCCTACAATGTTTCATGTAGCTCACGGCGTGAATTTCTAACACTATATATTTTCGATTGTATGGTATCATCTTTTTCTCATTATATGAATGTATGATGTATCTCAAAATATCATATCCCTGTCTCTCCTCTCACATCAGAGTAACCGGACCACCATTCTATCTAGCCGTGTCCTTTATCGATAATTAATACAATCACCTACTCAAGATGCTACACTAAAAACTAGAGAATTGCTACACTACAAACTAGAGAATTGAGAATCATTACTAATCAATAATTTTTTTTAATTTGGATTTGTAGTACTCCATTAATAGGTGTTATTTTTAAATTAAAATGAGTAAAATATATCTTAAATTATTGGATAAAAATGTTATTACAAATAATGACGGTTTTAAAAAACCAAGGCTCAAAACATGATTTAAGTATATGACAATAAGATAAATAGACAATTTTAAATTCTTGATTAAGCATATAACTTAATATCTTATCCTTCTTAATAATAATTTGCTAATAGATCACAAGAAATATCCAATCTGACACAGATTCTTCAGCCCAAAAATTGCGAGGACATTCTGGAATCACGGCTCGATAGACTGCACGAGAGAGACAATCATTCGGCCGTGGTTGTAGAACTTGGGATCCCTATCCTAAAATTATAAATAATTTATCAGAAACTAAGGACAAAAAAAAGTAATAAGTCTAAGAAATTTTACCTCTCTATCCCAAATATGTCAGGCTGAATGATCGGCATACCCTATCAACAGGGATAAATCGGAAGGACCCCCTGGGTAGACGATAGGCTTCTCAGCTGCATCATCCTCCTCGTGCAGCTTAGGAGGTAGCACTAGAGATCCAACATCCCTCTCCAAAAGCAGCACAAGAGTAGAAGAAGTGTCTTGACGGCTTCTGCGGGCGTTGGGTGTATGTGAAGAACCCTCACCATCATTCCGAGGCCTTTGGGATGGAGTAGTATATGTGGAAGGCCCCTCTGTTGGAACGGATGTAACAAGTACATCTGTTGCAACTGATGTATCAAGTACATCTGTTGGAACGGCGGATCCATCCGTCACCTGTGACAACATCTCCTTCCATGCACGTCGCACAGAGACATGTTGTGTAGTCCTCCCAGATATAATGTGGTCTGGATGGTCGGTCATAATGTATGCATTATATTACAAATAAAATTGAGTTAGATACAATTTAGTTATCAAAAAGAAAAGGAAAAAAACAAATTTACTTCAGTAGATGCAAATACGAAACTCTTCCGTAGATGTATATATCGAACAAGCTAACATTTCAAAAAGTTGGGTTTGTTTCGTAGATGCATCTACGGAACTACCTAACATTTTATTTGTTTCGTAGATGCATCTACGAAACATTCTGCAACTCCAAAGATGCAACAATGGCGTCTGTCACTGTTCCAAGGGCTTAAAAACCCTATTTTTGTAGCTTAATCGTTCGTTTTACACATCCTAAAATACCTACATTGTCTCTAAACTACATTTCAAAAATTATTCAATCATTTTTACACCTTAAAATTGAATTCTAATTCTATTACAGGAAAATTTGAAAATAACTCGAAAACTTATCGATTAAATGGAGTTTTGAAGATGTTGGAATGTGTTGATCGTTGATGTTAATGTCCAATGCCGTACTCGAGAGGAAAAATACAATTTTGGTGGATTTTGATTTTTGAGGTTAAGAGAGATTGAGAGTTTGAGAATATGAAAAAGTAAAGAATGAGGTAAGAGAAAAATTTGGTGCGAATATAACATCAAATGCTTCCGTTGATGCATATAAGGAAGTCTTCTGTAGATACACCTACGAAACAAAACAACTTTGAAACAAAAAAAAATGTGTTTCTGGAGATACATCTACGGAAGCAAGAGCATTTTTTTGCAACGCGCATGGTGCATGAGAGACCCAAAACGTGGGATTTGAGATTATATATATATATATATATATATATATATATATATATATATATATATATATATATATATATATATATATATATATATATATATATATATATATATATATATGAACATCATAATTATCTTTTAAAACTTCTAATATAATGGAATTATTAGTTTATATGTCATTAATTTTTTTATTTTTATTTTAAATATACACTATCATATAGATAAATAAGATAAAACCCTGTCACTAAACCAAAAAAAAAAAAGATTTCAACACAGTATTATTATTAGAAGTGTTTCACAAGTATAGTGAGACACATGCCTACAATCTTTAAAATGACAATCCATTAATATGGCAACGAAGATATTTTGGAAGAAACGCGTTTCATTTGCGAACCTTGGCATGAAACGACGTCGTGGTCCTCTTTTATAAAATTCAAATTAATTATCTCCATATTAGATTATATTAATTGCTACATATTTACATAATTAATATTTTTTTAATCTGTAACTTTTTTTTCTTCATTTTTTATAACTAAAATTAAGTTAAACAAAAAACAATATTTTGTTATTTCACACGTATATGCACTAAAAAAAACCGAACAGAGTGACATAAAAACAAAAAGATCATTTTCAATATAACAGCTAGATTCAAAAAGTGTATATATAAGAAGGATCGCTTCATATTTTGCAAAAACAGTACTTCCATTATTTACAACTTTCAAGTTTTATCTCTCTCTAGCTTCAACTACAAGGTGAAATTCTCTCTGATACTATTTTTTATTTTTTAATTTGTTGTCTGTTCAGAAAATTGAATTACTGATTTTCTTGAATTTAGGGTTTTAGATATGATGAATATATATTGAATAAGTGCTTTAATTAAGTTGTTTACCCAAACATGTCTTATATCTACCTCTATGTGAAGTATAATTTAATTGATTAGTAGTGATATTCCCTTGCAGGATTGAAAAATGGGTCAATATTTGGGATGTTACCAAGTGGACCAGTCCAATGTTGCTATAAGGGAGCAATTTGGAAAATTTGTGGATGTCTTGGAACCTGGATGCCATTGTTTGCCTTGGTGTCTCGGTTACCAGATAGCTGGTGGATTATCGCTTCGTGTGCAACAACTTGATATTAAATGCGAGACAAAAACAAAGGTCCTTTTATTACTCCACCTATCATGCTTCGTGATTAATTTTCTTGTATGGATTTATGCTTCAGGAAATCACTTCTTAACAAACCATTTTTACTTCAAGATTAAAAAAACATCATAATGTTAAATTTGTGCTTTCTGTTGGTGGTTGGATATTTCAAATGTGATTTACTATGACATTTTGTGTTAGTATCTGATTGTTATGAACTTGTTTTTTTAGGATAATGTCTTTGTGAATGTGGTTGCGTCTGTACAATACCGTGCTGTGGCTGACAAAGCGTCTGATGCCTATTATAAGCTCACCAACACAAGGGAACAAATCCAATCGTATGTTTTTGATGGTATGTATAGTGGTCTTTTGATTTTATTCCATTATTGACATTAGTATTCTCAAATTAGCGCATACAGCGAAGCAGGGTTTTAACAAATTGCTACCCTCCCACGATACGCAATTTAGTACAAAGTGTTGTTAAATGGTTGCTAGATTATTATATTTCTGCTTTGTTTCAGTTATAAGGGCCACTGTGCCAAAGTTGGAGTTGGATGCCGTCTTTGAGCAGAAGAATGATATAGCAAAGGCTGTCGAAGATGAGCTTGAGAAGGCGATGTCAACCTACGGTTACGAGATAGTCCAGACTCTCATTGTTGATATCGAGCCTGATGTGAATGTCAAGAGAGCAATGAATGAGATCAATGCAGGTAATATATTCTAGTGCATTTGTTTGATAAAGGGCTTATACTATAAATGCTAAAATTTTGGTTGATCATAGCAGTTGCTGTTATATTCTAATCCTTTTTTTGCAATATCATCAACAGCTGCGAGAATGAGGTTGGCGGCAAACGAGAAAGCTGAAGCTGAAAAAATATTGCAGATCAAGAAAGCTGAAGGAGAAGCCGAGTCCAAGTACCTATCAGGACTCGGTATAGCTCGCCAACGTCAAGCCATTGTGGACGGACTAAGGGACAGTGTACTCGCATTCTCTGATAATGTACCCGGAACATCGGCTAAAGATGTCATGGACATGGTGCTTGTGACTCAATACTTCGATACCATGAAGGATATTGGAGCGTCATCGAAATCTTCAGCTGTGTTTATACCACATGGTCCCGGTGCTGTCAGAGACATTGCTGTGCAGATTAGGGATGGCCTCCTTCAGGGAAATGCTGCCAATTTATAAGTGCTTTTTGAAATACTGTAAATGCTTCATATGTTTGAATTATATTTGCATTATTATTCTTATATTGAAAAGGAGGGAATATAGATTTCTATGACACCTTTTCAGCGGTTATAAGCATGATATTTATTAGAATACTCATTTCACTTTCCACTGTTTATTACTTAGAGGTACATCAAATGAATATATCAGGTCACAGAGATATAAAGCACTTATATGATAAGCACTTATATAAATCCAAGCGCTTATAAGTCTAATATTAATATTTAATATTTAATATCTAATATTGAATAAAGCACTTATATGACAACTTCTATATGAAAGACTTCAATAAAAAGTAAGTCTAATATTTAATATTAAGATTATTAGGTCACAAAGAGATATAATTTTTTTTTTAAAAGTGTTATCTTTAATATTAAGATTATTAGGTCACAAAGAGATATAACATGTTTGCACTTCATATGATGTAAGTGTTAAACTCTTAACAAAAATTGATAGTATAAGACAATCTAAACATGCGTGTATCATTGACAGCATGATGTATGCCGCAAATTGTCAGCAAGTTCACTAGTAGACCTGGTATAGAGAATTGGAATAATGAGGTAACTAAAAAAGAACCATAAAACATAGATTACATTATCAAAAGTCTTATTATGTCCTTGATGGGTTACATTAGTGTTGATTATTGAAATATTTTGTCGGTTGATTCTAAAGCAACCAACGGTTACATATTCAAAATACTTGGAGGAGTAATCTCTAGGGAGTTTAAGAAACAACCGATTCTCGTTTAATACTCTATGGAATAAAAACGATAGCACTTTCAACCATAGGTGAAGAAGCAAGTTGGTTAAAATACTTGCTAGCAGATATTCTCATATGAGAAAAATCGATGTCAATTGTTTAGATCAACTAAGGTAGTACCATGACTATTGCAAAAATTGATGATTATTAGTACAATCGTAAGAGATAAAAAATCTTTCAAAAGTTCATCATTGTTATAAAGTTTATTTCTCTTAGAGTTGTTATAGTAGAATATGTCTGTACTGATTAAAAATTAGTTGACCTTTTGACAATAGGATTAACTAGAGTGGATATTAGGATAATTAGCTTTAATGGATATTAACAAGTAATGAAGTGATATAAAATGAACATGATTTTTGAAGTGATGAGAGGTTGAGGTGATATAAACTTTTAATGAGATCTATACATATCCAGATTGAAATATCGAGTTACAAGAATACTCTTGGTAGACCCGTATTTATGAATGTGAAAGTGGGGTTGCTTCCTATGAAATCTCATACATATATTTCTAAAGCATCTATAAAGCAAGGATAAATGTATGTAGCACAGACTTTTGAGTTCAAGATCACACACAGTCTTGTTAAACTTGAATCATATTCACTGTGTGCTGAGGTTCAAGTATGTCGACATATCGTTGATGTACTATTTTTAAAAGTGTTTATGCCACTTTTGAAGTTCTTTTTTAAATTCAAGTAGAGGATTGTCAAAAAAGTGGAGGATTGTTAGAACAATGTTGAAATATTTGTATTAAATGTGATAAGTACAAATTTGCTCTCGTGTTTTAGGATAGTTGAACAGTTTTGGTGTTGTTTGCTTTCCTGTGTATGTATGTGTGTGCATATGCTCAATTCTCTACGTATATTGTCATTTATAAAAAAAATATAATAAATAAAAGGTTTGGATAGTGGATTGTAAAAACTCATCGAGTCTAGTATTGGAGAACTTTCACATGTTTGGAGTGTTTATATATAGTCTCTCAAAGGATATAGAAGGTATACAATAACTAACACATGTGTGATGTGTTGGGTCAGACTTATTAATATTATGTTCTTTGTATAAATAAACACCTCAGTCACTTTTATAATCATTCATGTAATACCCCAATTTTATTTAAAAAATTGAAACTATATCAAAAAATATTTTTTATTGTGCTAAATTTTATTGTTTTTTTCTATTATATTTTCTTTAAGGAATCTTAATAATATAAAGAAATATATATAATTATTTATTTTGAGTTATCACTATATTTATCATTATTTTTTAATTTTCATCACAAACTATTTTTTTATAAATTATATTTATTTTCGTTTCCACCCATGTTTTCAAACCTAAAGAAGATGAAGATCGAAACAACTGGGAACGAAAAAGGTGAAGATCAAAGAAGCTAGGAACGGAGAAGATGAAGAACTAAGAAGCTTGGAAAGAAGATGACAAAAGAGGTTGTAGTTTGTATACTTCAATCAATAAGTAAGTGAAAACGATTTTGCAATTAGAACCCTAGCTTTTGCAGGTAGAATAAAATTGGATGAAAATGAAAACAAAGCAATCCACGTAGAATAATAAATGAATGCCACTTCAGATTAAAATGGAATGTGGATTGAAATAGTGAGTCCATGGGTCATAAACAGGGAATCTTCATATTATATGGGGGGAATTAATTTTTTTTAAAGTGGGTAAACCGAAACTCGCTTACATTATAAGAGGTGGTGAATATTTAACCCTATAATAAATACAGTCATTTTAGGATTTACATTGAGGGGTATGAAAATTTCGCACATACAAAAAGTGCAATGTCAGTAACTAATACACATTTGTTCCATTGGGTCAAACTTGTGCTTGTGTTAAAATTATACTTTGGTATAAATAAGAGCTTCAGTCACTTCTCTAATCACATCCAAAACTTTTGAGTTTTTTCCTCTTCGCTCTCTTTTTTACTCTTGGAGTTTACTGAACTCATTTTTTCCTTTCTACTCGTTGAGCTTTTCAAGTATCTCATTTGTTTTCTTTGAAAAAATATATACGAAGATTAAAAAATTTATCCTCGTCCGAGAAATTCCAGAATGCTCTACATTCCATATTTCATTGATGTAATTAAAGAATGGTACAATACACTAAGATACCGAACAATATGTATATGGATTGTTTTTGTCTTGAAGATTTGTGGCTGATAATTTGCTTACACATTTTCGGACATATCACAAAACGTTTTATGGAGAGCGACACGATAAGCAATTCAACCAATAATATCATTGATAGCTAAACTATTACGAAATTATTTTAATTTGAAAAAAAAAATCTATTGACCAAGCATATGAGTTCAAAGGAGTAACCTAATTTGCTAGAGTTGAGACTTGGAGACCTCTTTCACACAACTTTAATAATATATCGCAAATTCACAAATGAATAATTTACAGGGCCGGCCCTGGACCCGGACAAGCAGGCCCACAACACAGGACCTCAAAATCACGGGGACCTCAATTTTGGTGTTAAGAAATTATAATACTGAAATCATAAAAATATATTTTTACTGAAACCATTAACTAGTTGTTGCTTCTGGCCCATGGCCAGCGGTTTAGACACTATTTTGGGAGCTTAGTGTCAGTGGTTTGAAACTTATTGGCTTCCTAATTTTAAATTATTAGTTTTTCACATGAGCACTTCATTCTTTCTTTTATTTACTTTCCTTTCATATAAAATAACAATAAATATTATTAAACATACCCATTATTATGTGACTTTTAATTTACTCAACATCCATGTTTTACTATTATTCTAATTAATTATTAATGAATATTTATTAAATTTATAAAAAATAATACTTCTTACAATTTAAAAATAATACACTAATTGATATTTTTAACTATATGATTTTTTAAAATTTATTTATTACTTAGAGTAATGTCATTAATTATTAATTCTTATAAATGTTGTGTTTGCCGAAATGATTTTTTTTTTTAAATTGAAGTTAATAAAATTTAATTTTAATATCAACTATATTACAACAAAAATTAAATAAATTTATTTTATTATTAATTAAATTTTTTATTAATTAAATAAAATTGATTATAACAAGTTGATAAATAATTTTGTTCTCTAAAGTAAAATTTTAATTAAGAGTATAATTATTGATAAAGAAAATTTTTATTTTAGAATTTGTTTTAGGCCTCAATATGTGATGGACCGGGCTATAAGTAATTACATAAGTTAACACTCCATTTTTTTCACATCTCTCTCAAACTAGCTACATTCATTTGATATTTTTTTTTTCATTTTAGAGGTGAGTAAAACGTAAATTTTTTGTTAGGGGTCTATTTATTTATTTGTTCTGGACCTCTAAAAAGTCGAGACCGGCCCTGCTAAGATACCGAACAATATGTATAAGGATTGTTTTTGTTTTGAAGATTTGTGGCTGATAATTTGCTTACAAATTTTCGGACATATCACAAAACGTTTTATAGAGAGCGACACGATAAGAAATTCAACCAATAATCTCATTGATAGCTAAACTATTACAAAATTATTTTAATTTGAAAAAAAAAACTATTGACCAAGCATATGAGTTCAAAGGAGTAACCTAATTGGCTAGAGTTGAGACTTGGAGACCTCTTTCACACAACTTTAATAAATGTGATAATCTTATTTTTTTTATTGAGTTAATTTGATAATCTTATTTTTATATTAAATAAATACATTAATTCTTTTTTTTAATGATCATAATTTTTTTCTTTAAGGATGAATAAATAATATATCACAAATTCACAAATGAATAATTTACAGCTTACCCCACTCTGCAATTAGGTACAGAACAAAAGTAAGAGTTAATCTAAAGAGAAAAATGAAGAAAAAATTAACAAAATCTTACCCCTAAATTTCGACATTTCCAAAATTTTCTGTTAGTATTTTCAATGGTGTTTGAGAGCCAAATCTTTATTGGTTCATTACATCCACATCCGGGTAAATTCGGTCTACTTAAGTTACTAATTGATAAATTTTTTGCTTCCACCCATGTTTTCAATCCCGAAGAAGAAGAAGATAAAAAAACTGGGAACGGAAAAGATGAAGATCAACGAAGTTAAGAACGGGGAAGATGAAGAACTAAGAAGCTTGGAACGGAGGTGACGAAGGAGGTTGTAGTTCGTATACCTCAACCAATAAGAAACTCAAAATAATTTTGCAATTGGAACCCTAACTTTTGTGCATGTAAAATAATATTGGATGAAAATAAAAATAAAAAAGCCATGTAGAATAATAACGGAATGCCACGTCGGATTAAATTGGAAATATGGATTGAAATAGTGAATTTAAGGGGCCATAGACAGAGAATCTTCCTATTATAATGAAGAAATCAAAAACTTTTTTTTTTACAGGGGAGTAAATCGAAACTAACTTATAAATTTAGTATTTTGTTATGTTTTAATTATTACATTGTTATGGCAAAAAAGTTTTAATAAAATATAGAATTATTTATTGAGCTATATAGCAGTTTTAAAAATTAAAAAAAAAAAAATACTTTTTTAAAAGCTTTAAAATAAAATAGCTTTCAAGTAGGTTAACAGATAAGATCAGATTTTCTAAGTTGCAGGTCAAACTTCTTATAAATTTTTTATTTTTACAAATTGTCAAACTCAAACTTTAATTTTTCTTAATAGATATAATTAATTTTAAACAAAGTTTAACATTACCTAATTTAGTCTCATTCCTATCTATCTACAAAGTTTAACATTATCTAATTTAGTCTCATTCCTATCTATCTCGGATATGAATCCAAAATAGGCATGACAACAAAATCCGTATTTGCAGATATCCATCAAACCTGCCCCAAAATTAACGGAGAAAATCCAATTTATTGGGTTTGAGTTTAGGTTTGGGTTTGGGTTTTCTCCATTACAAAATATGGAGACGGAATGGATAATGGGGACATTAGTACTCATCCCAAATCCGCCTCTGGATCCGCTACGAGTATTTCATGATGTATATTATTATTATTATTATTATTATTATTATTATTATCATGAGTTTAGGTTTTAGGTTTGGGTTTTCTCCATTACAAAATATGGAGACGGAATGGATAATGGGGACATTAGTACTCATCCCAAATCCGCCTCTGGATCCGCTACGAGTATTTCATGATGTATGTTATTATTATTTTTTATTATTATTATTATTATTATTATTATTATTATTATTATTTTTGATAATTTAGAATATTAAATAAGTTGTCAATGTTTTGATATTTTGATTTATATTTATCATTTAAAATATTTTAAATGTATGTATGAAATTATTTTATTTTATTATTTATAATGTAATTTTATTTTGAAAAAAATAAGTATTTTTACTAAAAAAATTGATTTCAGTAACTGGATGGTGGCGGAGCGGGGATACTCGGATCCGTCTGAATCGGATTTGAATTTTAATTCTCCATCTTTGTTTGAGTTTGAGGAGAAAAACATAAATTTTTTGAGGACTCAGATTTGGATTTGGGAGAGGTAGTACCTGTCCCCCGACCCACCCCGTCGCCGTCTCTGATCCAAAAGTTATAATATGTGAAGGTATACATTTATAACATTAAGGATAAGCTTATCATTTATAAATGAACATCATAATTATCTCTTAAAATTTCTAATGTAATGAAATTATTAGTTTACATGTCATTAATTATTTTTTTAATTTTAAATATACACTATCATATGGGTAAATATGATAAAAACCTCACACTAAACCAAAAAAAAAAAAAAATTCAACACAGTATTATTAGAAGTGTTTCACAAGTATAGTGAGACACATGCCTACAATCTTTAAAATGACAATCCATTAATATGGCAATCTAGTATATAAAGTAAATTATTTATGAGAAACTACTCGGAAGAAGATATTTTGGAAGAAACGCGTTTAGTTTGCGAATCTTGGCATGAAACGACGTCGTGGTCCTCTTTTAAAAAAATTAATTGCTATTTCATATTTACATAATTAATAAATTTTTTAATCTGTAATATTTTTTTTCATATTTTTAAAACTAAAATTAAGTTAAACAAAAAACAATATTCTGTTATTTCACACGTATATATGCACTAAAAAAAACCGAACAGAGTGACATAAAAACAAAAAGATCGTTTTCAATATAACAGCTAGTTTCAAATCAATTGCTTCGTCAAGTGTATATATAAGAAGGATCGCTTCATATTTTTCAAATACAGTACTTCCATTATTTACAACTTTCAATTTTATCTCTCTTATCTCTCTCTTGCTTCAACTACTAGGTGATATTCTCTCTTGATACTATTTCTTTTATTTTTTTATTTTGTTTGTCTGTTCAGAAAATTAAATTACTGATTTCTTGAATTTAGGGTTTTTTTTTAATATTTAAATGGGTTGTTTTGTTTTTCTGTTTGATTTCTGGGATCAACTCAAAGTTGCAATTTGTTCAATTTGTTTGATTGGAAAAGTAAAATTTTGATTCAGTTTTGTAAATAAATTTCTTAGGCTTGTCATTTGTGCAATAAGCACTTATAAAGTTATGAGATGAGCTTTTGATATGATGAATATATATTGAATAAGTGCTTTAATTAAGTTGTTTACCCAAACATGTCTTATATCTATCTATCTCTATGTGAAGTATAATTTAATTGATGAGTAGTGATATTCATTTGCAGGATTGAAAAATGGGTCAATGTTTGGGATGTTACCAAGTGGACCAGTCCAATGTTGCTATAAAGGAGCAATTTGGAAAATTTGTCGATGTCTTGGAACCTGGATGCCATTGTTTGCCTTGGTGTCTCGGTTACCAGATAGCTGGTGGATTATCGCTTCGTGTGCAGCAACTTGATATTAAATGCGAGACAAAAACAAAGGTCCTTTTATTACTCCACCTATCATGCTTCGTGATTAATTTTCTTGTATGGATTTATGCTTCAGGAAATCACTTCTTAACAAACCATTTTTACTTCAAGATTAATAAAACATCATAATGTCAAATTTGTGCTTTCTGTTGGTGGTTGGATATTTCGAATGTGATTTACTATGACATTTTGTGTTAGTATCTGACTGTTATGAACTTGTTTTTTTAGGATAATGTCTTTGTGAATGTGGTTGCATCTGTACAATACCGCGCTGTGGCTGACAAAGCGTCTGATGCCTATTATAAGCTCACCAACACAAGGGAACAGATCCAATCGTATGTTTTTGATGGTATGTATAGTGTTTTTTGATTTCATTCCATTATTGACATTAGTATTCTCAAAATAGCGCATACAGCGAAGCAGGGTTTTAACAAATTGCTACGGTCCCATGATACGCAATTTAGTACAAAGTGTTGTTAAATGGTTGCTAGATTATGATATTTCTGCTTTGTTTCAGTTATAAGGGCCACTGTGCCAAAGTTGGAGTTGGATGCCGTCTTTGAGCAGAAGAATGATATAGCAAAGGCTGTCGAAGATGAGCTTGAGAAGGCGATGTCAACCTACGGTTACGAGATAGTCCAGACTCTCATTGTTGATATCGAGCCTGATGTCAATGTCAAGAGAGCAATGAATGAGATCAATGCAGGTAATATATTCTAGTGCATTTGTTTGATAAAGGGCTTATACTATAAATGCTAAAATTTTGGTTGATCATAGCAGTTGCTGGTATATTCTAATCCTTTTTTTGCGATATCATCAACAGCTGCGAGAATGAGGTTGGCTGCAAACGAAAAAGCTGAAGCTGAAAAAATATTGCAGATCAAGAAAGCTGAAGGTGAAGCCGAGTCCAAGTACCTATCAGGACTCGGCATAGCTCGCCAACGTCAAGCCATTGTGGACGGACTAAGGGACAGTGTACTCGCATTCTCTGATAATGTACCCGGAACATCGGCTAAAGATGTCATGGACATGGTGCTGGTGACTCAATACTTCGACACCATGAAGGATATTGGAGCGTCATCGAAATCTTCAGCTGTGTTTATACCACATGGTCCCGGTGCTGTCAGAGACGTTGCTATGCAGATTAGGGATGGCCTCCTTCAGGGAAATGCTGCAAATTTATAAGTGCTTTTTGGGATACTGTAAATGCTTCTTATGTTTGAATTATTATTTGATTTATAAGGATAACATTTATTAGAATACTGATTTCACTTACCACTATTTATTACTTAGAGGTACATCAAATGAATGTAGTTCTTCAAATGAATGTTAAAATTGATTTTCTAAATAGTGACTTGGAAGAAGAGATTGATATGTAGCAACTTGAAGACTTTATGGTTCATGCTAAAAAACTAAGGTTTCTAAGTTACTTAATTATATGTATGGTCTTAAACAAACTCTTAAACAATGGCATGATAATTTTGATAATATAATAATCTTGAATTGTTTTAAAGTGAATGAAAGTACCAGGTACATTTAGTGCAAGTCTGAAAAAGGAATTTGAACTATAGTGTATCTCTACAAGAGATGATTTGTTCATATTTAGCTCAAACATTCATGTCGTAAATAGTTTGTAATCGTAGTTGTGTGACAACTTTTATATGAAAGACTTCAAAAAATAAAGTAAGTCTAATATTTAATATTAAGATTATTAGGTCACAACGAGATATAATTTTTTAAGATTAGGTCGCAAAGTGATATAATATTTTTTTTACTAAAAACATGTCTGCATTTCATATGATCTAAGTGTTAAACTCTTAAAAAAAATCGATAGTATAAGACAATCTAAACATGATCTAAGTGTTAAGCTCTTAAAAATTTTTGATAGGATAAGTGTTAAGCTCTTAAATTTTTTTGATAGTATAAGACAATCTAAACATGCGTGTATCATTGACAGTATGATGCATGCCCCTAATTGCTAATACCATAAGATTTTTGAGCAAGTTCACTAGTAGACCTAGTATAGAGAATTGGAATGCCATTGGGATAATGTGGTAACTAAAAAAGAACCATAAAACATAGATTACATTATCAAAAGTCTCATTATGTCCTTGAGGGGATATTAATGTTGATACTTGAAATACTTTGTCGGATTATTTTAAAGCAACCAACGGTTACATATTCGAATTACTTGGAGGAGTAATCTTTAGGGAGTTTAAGAAAAAAACGATTCTCGTTTAATACATTGTGGAATAAAAACGATAGCACTTTCAACCACAAGTGAAGAAGTAAGTTGGTTAAAATACTTGATAGCAGATATTCTCATATGAGAAAAATCGATGTCAATTGTTTTGATCAACTAAGATAGTACCATGACTATTGCAAAAATTGTTGATTATTAGTACAATAGTAAGAGATGAGAAATCTTTTAAAAGTTCATCATTGTTAGAATGTTTATTTCTCTTAGATTTGTTATAGTAGATTATGTTTGCACTGATTAAAAATTAGTTGACCTTTTGACAAAAGGATATTAACGAGAGAGAAAATCTAAAACACATCCAAAAGAATGAGATCACTGCCAATAGATCACTGAGTCGTTCATAATGGTAATTTGGACTAAAAGAGTTGATATTAGGATAATTAACTTTAATGGATAATAACAAGTTTTAAAGTGATATAAAATGAACATGATTCTTGAAGGGATGAGAGGTTGAGGTGATATAAACTTTTAATGAGATCTATACATATGCATATTGAAATATCAAGTTACAAGAATACTCTTGATAAACTCACATTTATGAATGTGAAAGTGGGGTTGTTTCCTATGAAATCTCATACATATATTTCTAAAGAATTTATTAAGCCAGGATAAATGTATATAGCACAGACTTTTGAGTTCAAGATCACACGCAGTCTTGTTAAACTTGAATCTTATTCATTGTGTTCTGAGGTTCAAGTATGTCGACACCTCGTTGATGTACTATTTTTAAACGCGTTTATGCCACTTTTTAAGTTTTTTTTAAAATTTAAGTGGAGGATTGTTAGAACAATGTTGAAATATTTGCATTAAATGTGATAAGTACAAGTTTGCTCTCGTGTTTTAGGATAGTTAAGCACTTTTAGTGTTGCTTGTTTTCCTTGTGTATGCACGTGTGTATATATGGTCAATTCCCTATGTATATTGGCATTTATAAAAAAAAATGTAATAAATAAAAGGTTTGGATAGTGGATGTGAAAACTCATGAGTCTAATATTTGGAGAACTTTCACATATTTGGAGTGTTTATATATAGTCTCTTTAAGATGTACCAAAGGATATAGAAGCTATACAATAATTAACACATGTGCGATCTGTTGGGTCAGACTTGAGCTTATATTAATATTATGCTCTTTGTATAAATAAACACCTTTGTCACTTCTATAATCATTCATGTAATACCTTAATTTTATTTGAAAAATTAAAACTATAAAAAAAAAATTATTGTGCTAAATTTTATTGTTATTTTCTATTATATTTTCTTTAAAGAATCTTAATAATACAAAGAAATATATATAATTATTTGTTTTGAGTTATCACTACATTTATCATTATTTTTTTAATTTTCATCACATTATTTTTTATAAATTCTATTTATTTTAATTAGCAATTTTTAATAGAGGTAGAAAATCGACCGGTTCCGTTTGAAAAATCATGTGATGAGAGAGACTTCACCTTCTTTTAGATCCAAAGTCTCATATTATTGTTAACAAGTCGAGCGATTCCACCTTCTTTTAGATCCAAAGTCTCAAATTATTTTTTCTTGGACACATGCGATTAGAGCTTTCAAAGTCTATGACACAACTCTTTTTCGTCTCCAAACTTGTTACCACTAACAAACCAACAGTCTCATAACCATCCTCATTTGATAAAACCTTGATCATAACTGAATCAGTCTTGCTCCTCCTCTTTGGACAATCCTTCTTGAAGTGAATGTTTTATGAAAAATGAAGTGTTTCTACTTTGACTTATCAAACCCTTTGAACTTCTACTTAGACCTAGATTTCTTTCTCTTTTAGTTTCCCTTAATGTCACTATTCCCTCTTGAAATCTTCCATTGTGATTATTTATCTGGTTCTTATAGTCGATTGAACCTCCTCCAAGGTGATAATGCATTCCTTCCTAAAAATAGTGACATCCTTGAAGTGTTCAAAAGATCTAGGTAATTAGCTCAATAAGAGTTTAGTCTTTTCCTCATTATCAAGATTCACCAAAATATTTTGTAAGTCATTAATAATTTTGCAAAATTTTGTCAGTTGCTCCACAATGAATTTGTTCCCCGTCATTTGAAATAAGTAGATTTGTTGTTTCAAACACAACTTGTGAGTCCACAAATTGGTCATATACAATTATTTAGATTTGATCCACATTTCCATTGTGGTCTTCTCCCTTGAGGCCTCTCTCAATATTTTATCTCATAAGCACAAGATAATGACATTTTTAGCCTTATCTACTATCTCACTCTTCTCCACTTGTGTTATCTTTATCAACGTCAATTCTTGCACACATTTTTTTAATCAATATTGTTTGCATCTTCACTTTCCATAACCTAAGATTGTATTTTCTAGTAAACTTCTCGATATCTCATTTATTATCTATGGTGCTCGCTTGTAACATTGGACCCTTTGATCCCTAATGGGCTCTCCTTGTTGTGAAATCAATTATAAATCAAATATACTAAGAAATATTATGTACTGAACGAAGAACGAGGATAACAAATACTAAACAGTCTCAAGCAAAATTAATCTGCGATCTAATATTAAAGCAAAACCCCCAATAAAAAGAACAAGAATGTGATAAAAGTTCAGAATCAACACAAAGATTTATTTTATCCCATTCAATCCAAAATTATCTACCATATGAGAAATGGTAGTTACCATATCCACAAACAATCAAGAGTCATTAATAAAATATTACAAATGAGTTATAAGAAAATAGTTCATTAAGTTCATAAAAACATATTATACTTTTTATCTGATTTATGACTCAATCTCTTATCTTCTCAATATATGAATAGCTTAATCTCAACATGTTTAGAAGTGTTTCTCAACATTAAATATCTCCAAAGATCTTTCCATTCTTTCGATTAAAAATCTCTAAGAATTCATTTATCTATATCTCTAAATTTTTTATCTATAAAATTACTTTTCAACTCTTAGTTATTTTCATAATGATCTTCCAATTTTTAAATTTAAAAATCTCTAAGAATCTCTCTTTTGGATCTCTAAATTAAACAACTTTTTCTCAAGAAATATTAGAAAAATTTTAAATCTTAAATATACTAATGAATGGAGATAGCATTAAAAGAATTACTAGAAGACTTTCTTATAGATAAGACCTCCCCTTTTAAAAAAGTCTACGCGAAAATGAGAGATAGAGAAAGAAATAAGAAAATTTTCATTGTACCCATATACCTCTTCACAGACCCTCGGTGAAAACTCCAAAATACCTCTATAATTCGGATATGCATATCCGAAAACACATTTAAAAAAAAGGTGATTTCGCATATGCACATCCGAAGTCACCTTATTTTTAAAAAAAGGTGTCTACGGATATGCATATCCTAAATAATTTGGGGTATTTCACAAAATGCAAACAGCCACCCCCACTGTTTGCATTCTCTTCAGACACCAAATTTTCACTTCTAGTCCATTTTTACCAAATTTCATTCTAGCATTCCTACTCTACAAATTACATTCAAGCATTCCTAAAAGCTCAAAGCTCATTTCAAGTTCTATTCAAAGCTCCAAAAATTTGTAAGTTTCCTCTATTTTCTACCTCTAGCTCAAAGTTGTTATTAGGGTTGTTTGAATTTAGGATAATGTGTAGGTTGAAGTTATTGAAGTTCAATGACAGTGTTTAGATGGAAAAAATAGATTTAGGATGAATTGGGGAAAGAAATGGAAGTTTGTCAAAAATGGTTGTTCAAAGGTTATTTCGGAAGTGCATATCCGAAATAACCTCTAACCAATTTCAGATATGCACTTTCGAAATGTTCTCTTAGTTTTTTTTTTCAAATCTATTTCATACTTACCAGTGGCATTTTTTCAAGAAAATGGCTGACAACCAGGCACCGACCGGTCGACTTAGACAGGGGAGGCCAACCCAGACAGCCTCAGCTCGGAGCGAGAGAGCCGCACAACAAGGAGTGACTCGGGGACGGGGTCGAGTCCAAGTCCAAATTGATGAGGCGCCAACATGATCCTCATCTGCACTGAGGAGTTGATTGTCTCGAGCGTCTTCCTCTTGTGAGGTTAGTCGAGAGCAGGGGGAGGAGGAGGAGGTACCTGAGAAGGAGGAGGTACCTGAGGTTCACCCTGAGCACGACGAAGATGCTCAGGACGATGCTTAGGACGCACAGGAGGGTGGCTACCTGGGAGGGCCATCAGACACGTCTATCTTAATATACTATCATGACCATGCCGCTCGACATATTTGGGACGACGAGGTTGTTTTTTATTGCACTTTTAATTTAAACAGTTTACTTACAAATATTTGAAATGAATTTAAACAGTTTATCTAGGATCCAAAAACAACTAAAATTCTTGTTTTTTTTGTTGTGACATGAACGCATGCCCATAAAATTTGTGAACCATTTGCGAAAAATATTTGATCTATTTAAACCACAGGCTGAGTGGTTTAATGATGTTGTTGCTGGATCCAGACTTGACGGGTTATGTTGTATTGGATATGTTACCATAAGCCACTGTTAGAACAAGATTTGTTCTGATCAATATTCTTAGTTTTGATGATAACAAGGATATGAATTTTGTGTGAGATAATGTGGTACTCTAATACATTGCAAATTCCCTTTCAGGAAATATATAAAGAGTATGCACAAATCAGCGCTCAGAAGCTTTGTCTCAGAAGGTTCAGCATGCAACATCAGAACATGGTCTGGCAAGACATCAGAAGATGGTCAAGGCAGAATCAGAACATGGGTCTATGGAAGCATCAGAAGAACTTGAGATCAGAAGCAGAAGCACTGAAGTTCTCATGGTATCACGCTCAGAAGCACTTCAAGGTCAGAAGACAAGAAGATGCTATGCACCAAGCTGTTTGACTCTGATGATATTCAAATATTTTATTCACAAACATCAGATCAGAAGAAAGTACAGGTGGCAGGCTACGCTGACTGACAAAAGGAACGTTGGAAGCTATTAAAGGCAACGTTAGTAGACACAGCGTGAACAAGGCTCGAGGTAGTTGACAAAAGCGTGAAACATTAAATGCAATGCTGTACGGAACACGCAAAGCATTAAATGCGCCCAACGGTCATCTTCTCAAGTGCCTATAAATATGAAGTTCTGATGAGAAGCAAGGTTGACGATTTGCTAACAATTAACTTGCTGAAACGCTGTTCAAACTCAAAGCTCAGATACTTCATCTTCATCAAAGCTCACTACATTGCTGCTGTAATATATTAGTGAGATTAAGCTTAAACGTTAAGAGAAATATCACTGTTGTGATTATAGCTTTTCAGAAGCATTGTAATACTCTTAGAATTGATTACATTAATTTGTAAGTAACTAGAGTGATCAAGTGTTGATCAGGATACTCTAGGAAGTCTTAGCTTGTGTCTAAGCAGTTGTAATTAGAGTGATCACGTGGTGGTCAGGATACTCTAAGAAAGTCTTAGCTTGTGTCTAAGCATTTGTTCCTAGAGTGATCAGGTTGTGATCAGGATACTCTAGAAGACTTAGTCGTGGGCTAAGTGGAAAACCATTGTAATCTGTTGCGATTAGTGGATTAAATCCTCAGGTGAGGTAAATCACTCCGTGGGGGTGGACTGGAGTAGTTTAGTTAACAACGAACCAGGATAAAAATAACTGTGCAAATTGTTTTTATCTTTCAAGTTTTTAAACTACACTTATTCAAACCCCCCCTTTCTAAGTGTTTTTCTATCCTTCAATTGGTATCAGAGCGCCGGTTCTAAGGTGCAAGCACTTAACCGTGTTTAGAAAAGATTCAGGAAGAGAAAAACGCTTAAGTAAAAGATGGCTGGTGAATCTCAATCAAATCCAACTGCATCTACATCTGGCTCTGCTGAGCAATACAACGGTAACAATGGTTATACTAGACCACCAGTATTTGATGGTGAAAACTTTGAATACTGGAAAGATAAACTGGAAAGTTACTTTCTTGGTCTAGATGCTGATCTATGGGATCTTCTGCTGGATGGTTACAAACATCCTGTTAAAGCTACTGGTGTAAGGCTCACGAGAAGCGAAATGACTGATGATCAAAAGAAAGATTTCAAAAATCATCACAAATGCAGGACTGTTTTGCTGAATGCTATCTCTCATGCTGAGTATGAGAAGATATCTAACAGGGAAACGGCCCATGACATATATGAGTCCTTGAAAATGACTCATGAAGGAAATGCTCAAGTCAAGGAGACTAAAGCTCTTGCTCTAATCCAGAAATATGAAGCCTTCAAGATGGAGGATGATGAAGATATTGAGAAGATGTTCTCAAGATTTCAAACTCTAACTGCTGGATTGAGAGTTCTGGATAAAGGCTACACCAAGGCTGATCATGTAAAGAAGATTATCAGAAGCTTACCCAGAAGATGGGGTCCAATGGTAACAGCATTCAAGATTGCCAAGAATCTGAATGAAGTTTCTTTGGAAGAGCTTATCAGTGCCTTGAGAAGCCATGAAATAGAGCTGGACGCAAACGAGCCTCAGAAGAAAGGTAAGTCTATTGCATTAAAATCTAATGTTAAAAAATGCACTAACGCTTTTCAGGCTAGAGAAGAAGATCCTGAAGAATCAGAATCTGAAGAAGAAGATGAACTGTCCATGATCTCCAGAAGGGTAAACCAACTCTGGAAGAGCAAGCAAAGGAAGTTCAGAGGCTTCAGAAGTTCAAAGAGATTTGAACGTGGAGAATCTTCTGGTGACAGAAGATCTGACAAGAAGAAGGCTGTCTGCTATGAGTGCAATGAGCCTGGACATTACAAGAACGAGTGTCCAAAACTTCAGAAGGAGAATCCCAAGAAGAAGTTTCATAAGAAGAAAGGTCTTATGGCAACATGGGATGATTCTGAATCAGAATCAGAATCAGACTCTGAAGGAGAGCAGGCCAACTTCGCGCTGATGGCTACAGAAGATGATGGATCAGAATCTACATCAGAATCAGATTCTGAAGAGGTATTTTCTGAACTATCTAGAGAAGAGTTAGTTTCCAGTTTAACAGAACTTCTGGAACTCAAGGCTCATCTTAGTATCAAATACAAAAAGCTGAAAAAGCAGTTTGAATTTGAAACTAAGAAGCTGGAATTGGAAAATTCTGAACTGAAGGAAAAAGTTTTAAATCTATCCAAAGATAGTGGATCTCCTTCTGAAACAGAAAAATCCATTCCTAGCATGAATCATATTCTGAAAGAATATGACTCGAGCTTCAGAAAGTTCTTATCTAGAAGTATTGGCAGAAGTCATCTTGCTTATATGATATATGGTGTTTCTGGAAACAGAAGGTTTGGTTTTGGCTATGAGGGTGATACCTCACATAAATTTGAACCTATTGATGATCTGAAGATCACATACAAGCCATTGTATGATCAGTTCAAATATGGCCATGCACATGGTATTAGGCTCACTTCACATGCACAGAAGTTTAACACTGTTCACACCAAGAAGCTTGTGACACACCCTAAGAAATATCATGCTGACAAACCTAAAGAATATCATGCTGTTCCTCCTGTTAAATATTTTGCTAAACCCAAGTTCAATCAGAACTTGAGGAGAACTAACAAGAAAGGACCCAAGAAATTGTGGGTACCTAAGGAGAAGATAATTTCTGTTGCAGATATCCTTGGCGGCAAAGAGGACAGAAAGCAAAATGTCATGGTACCTGGACTCTGGGTGCTCGCGACACATGACGGGAAGAAGGTCTACATTCCAAGACCTGGTGCTTAAACCAGGTGGAGAAGTCAAGTTTGGAGGAGATCAGAAGGGCAAAATCATTGGCTCTGGAACCATTAGTCTTGGTAACTCTCCTTCCATAACTAATGTACTTCTTGTTGAAGGATTAACGCATAACTTATTGTCCATAAGTCAATTAAGTGACAATGGTTATGATATAATCTTCAATCAAAAGTCTTGCAAGGCTGTAAGTCAGAAGGATGGCTCAATCCTATTTACAGGCAAGAGGAAGAACAACATTTATAAGATTGATCTTTCTGATCTTGAGAAGCAGAAGGTGACTTGTCTTATGTCTGTTTCTGAGGAGCAATGGGTCTGGCACAGAAGATTAGGTCATGCTAGTTTGAGAAAGATTTCTCAGATTAACAAACTAAATCTGGTCAGAGGACTCCCAAATCTGAAATTCAAATCAGACGCTCTTTGTGAAGCATGTCAGAAGGGCAAGTTCTCCAGACCTGCATTCAAGTCTAAGAATGTTGTTTCTACCTCAAGGCCGTTAGAACTCTTGCACATTGATCTGTTTGGCCCAGTCAAAACAGCATCTGTCAGAGGGAAGAAATATGGATTAGTCATCGTTGATGATTATAGCCGCTGGACATGGGTAAAGTTCTTGAAACACAAGGATGAGTCTCATTCAGTGTTCTTTGAATTCTGCACTCAGATCCAATCTGAGAAAGAGTGTAAAATCATAAAGGTCGGAAGTGATCATGGTGGTGAATTTGAGAACAAATTCTTTGAGGAGTTTTTCAAAGAAAATGGTATTGCCCATGATTTCTCTTGTCCTAGAACTCCACAGCAAAATGGAGTTGTAGAGCGAAAGAATAGGACTCTACAAGAATTGGCCAGAACCATGATCAATGAAACCAATATGGCTAAGCATTTCTGGGCAGAAGCAATAAACACTGCATGTTATATTCAGAATAGAATCTCTATAAGACCTATTCTAAATAAGACTCCTTATGAATTGTGGAAGAACAGAAAGCCCAACATTTCATATTTCCATCCTTTTGGATGTGTATGTTTTATTCTGAATACTAAAGATCATCTTGGTAAGTTTGATTCTAAAGCACAAAAGTGTTTCCTTCTTGGATATTCTGAACGCTCTAAAGGCTACAGAGTATACAACACTGAAACATTGATTGTAGAAGAATCAATCAATATCAGGTTTGATGATAAGCTTGGTCTTGAAAAACCAAAGCAGTTTGAGAATTTTGCAGATTTTGATATTGATATATCAGAAGCAGTAGAACCAAGAAGCAATGCTGCAGAAGCTGGCAGTCTCAGAAGCAATGGATCAGAAGATCAAGTTGCTGCATCTTTAGAGAATCTGAGAATTTCTGAAGAGCCAACAATCAGAAGATCACCTAGACTTGCTTCAGCTCATTCAGAAGATGTGATCCTTGGGAAGAAAGATGATCCCATCAGAACAAGGGCATTCCTTAAGAACAATGCAGAATGTCAATTAGGTCTTGTTTCTTTGATCGAGCCAACTTCTGTTGATCAAGCTCTAGAAGATCCAGACTGGATAATTGCCATGCAAGAAGAACTAAATCAGTTTACAAGGAATGATGTATGGGACTTGGTTCCTAGACCAAAAGGATTTAACATCATCGGCACTAAGTGGGTGTTCAGAAACAAGCTAAGCGAGAAGGGAGAAGTGGTAAGAAACAAAGCCAGACTGGTTGCTCAAGGTTATAGTCAGCAAGAAGGAATTGACTACACAGAATCCTTTGCACCAGTGGCCAGGTTAGAATCTATTCGTCTATTAATTTCTTTTGCCACTCAACATAACATCACTCTTTATCAGATGGATGTCAAGAGTGCCTTCTTAAATGGTTATATAGATGAAGAAGTTTATGTCCATCAACCTCCTGGTTTTGAAGACTCTATGTCTCCAAATCATGTTTTTAAATTAAAGAAATCATTATACGGATTGAAACAAGCTCCTAGAGCTTGGTATGAACGTTTGAGTTCTTTCCTTCTGGAAAATGGTTTCACTAGAGGAAAAGTGGACACTACTCTCTTTTTTAAAACATTTAAAAAGGATATTTTAATTTGTCAAATATATGTTGATGATATTATCTTTGGAACATCTAATGCTACACTTGGAAAGGAGTTTGCTGAGTCTATGTAGGCTGAATTTGAAATGAGCATGATGGGAGAACTCAAGTATTTCCTTGGGATTCAAATCAACCAAACTTCTGATGGAACCTATGTTCATCGAACGAAGTATGTGAAAGAACTGCTGAAGAAGTTTAATCTTTCTGAAAGCAAAGAAGCCAAAACTCCTATGCATCCAACATGTGTCCTAGGTAAGGATGAGGTAAGTAAGAAGGTAGATCAGAAGTTGTACAGAGGTATGATTGGATCTCTTCTATACCTAACTGCTTCTAGACCCGACATTCTCTTTAGTGTTTGTTTGTGTGCTAGATTCCAATCAGATCCGAGAGAATCTCATTTAACTGCGGTTAAGAGAATTCTGAGGTATCTGAAAGGTACTACCAATGTTGGTTTGGTTTACAGAAGATCCAAAGAATACAACTTAGTAGGATTCTGTGATGCTGACTATGCTGGAGATAGAATTGAAAGGAAAAGTACTTCTGGAAGTTGTCAATTTCTTGGAAGTCATCTGATCTCATGGTACAGCAAGAAGCAAGCTACAATTGCCCTCTCAACAACAGAAGCAGAATATGTTGCTGCTGCTGGATGTAGCACACAAATGCTCTGGATGAGAAGTCAGTTAGAAGATTATCAGATATATGAGAGTAACATTCCTATTTTCTGTGATAATACTTCTGCTATATGTTTATCTAAGAATCCTATCTTACATTCAAAAGCTAAACATATTGAGATTAAACATCATTTCATAAGGGACTATGTTCAGAAGGGTGTTATATCTTTAAACTTTGTGGATACAGACCATCAATGGGCTGATATCTTTACAAAACCCCTTGCTGAAGATAGGTTTAAGTTCATTCTGAAGAATATCAATATGGATTTATGCCCAGAATGAGAAGATCTTATGTATGAGTATCTTCTGAAATGAGACTGGATTAGTCTTTTATAAGAAGTTCTGTTTGTAATCAATTAGAAGTAGTGATTCAGTTATTACTAACGTTTCATTGTCTAAGTTGATTCAGAATCTCTTTAAAAGTAAAACAGCTGTAACTGACTATCCAGATGGTAAACACGTGTTCATTTTTTCTGGACAAACGTGCGTGCAGTTGAGGGGACGTCTATTTAGGTAACTGTGCTAATCACTTCTTTTGTCATTATTATCTCTCCTCACGTCATGTAACATTAAATGCCATTCATCATTTCTTTTATTGTCCTTTACGTTTTTATATCCGTCAAACGTTTCCCTTCCCTAGAACGTTTTCCTTCCCCACTTTCCCTCTATTTATTTCTCCATTTCTTTGCATTCTTCCATCAATCTTTGCGCTCCCTCTCTCTCTTTCTCTCATTTTTCTATGAATATTTTCTTGCATAAACCTTAGTCTATTCATCGACCTAGCATTCATCATGAATCCGCCTTTAAGTTTCTCTCAAGAGGTTTCTCCACTGAAAACTTGCTTCAGTCCTTCATCTGTAATGGAAGTTTTGTGCAAATCTCATGTGGACGATGATGATTTGGGTGCTTATGGTTTCAACCAAGATACAAAGGCGAAGGCTCAAGGGTGGTCGTTCTATTTGAACAGAACTGTTAGAAGGGTTGTCTGGTTCAAGGTTGAGAAACAAATCTCGGGGATCACTAACATTGATTTCAAGACGGATCTCTCAGGATTCCAAGAAGTCTCAAGTCAGATCTCTTCTGTGATGCTGTTATCAACATTTATCCAAAGGAAGAAGACTTTCTTGAGATATTGGATGATGTTAAGGATCATGCTCTTAACTTCTATGTTAAGGGAAAGCCCCGTTTGAGACATTAGCTCTCTTCCTGTGAACTGTCTCTCACTTCCTCCTTGAATTCATGCATCTCTCCTACAGTGGAGGTTCTAGTCTGGACAGGCATGCAGAGTTTCAAGCTTTCATGGCTGAACAAACTGAGAAGACCACAGGGATTCATGATATGTTAGCTAAGATTGTCTAAGCTAGGGTTGTAGTTCTTAAGTCTTTGTAGTTTTCCTTCCTTGTTGCATCTGTTTTCTGCATACATCTTTTGTAATCCTGTTTGTTTAATCAATGAAAAGTTTATTTTGTTTCTTTCCTTTGTCGTTTTCTACATCTGAATCTTTTATATTCTTTTTGATTATATGACAAAAAGGGGGAGAAATAAATATGATAAATGATCTGATTAATATTATCAGTTACCGGGTAAAAAGGCCCCACACCCACATTACTAACAGAACTTGCAAAGTTCTATGTTTTTAAGTTGTGTTGTTGCAGGAGTCGAAGATTCTCTTTAAAGATCAACATTAGAAGCAACAAGATGAATCATGCTCTTGGATTCTTGAAGCAAGCTGAGTGCTATGAAGCTTCAGAATCAGAAGCAAGAAGGAAGAATGTTCAGATATTCTGATGATAGAATATGATCTGAAACATTATGTCTATTTGTTCTGATACATTTTATATGGATCTGATACATTCTATATAGCCTATATGGCTCTGATACATATTATGTGTTCTGAAACATATTTTATGTTCTGATTCATTCATGCTGACTTTTGTCGTTTAGTTTTGTTCTGTAATATTTCAGGATGTAGAGATGCTCTGATGAAGCTCTGGTACATTCAACAATGTTCTGATACAATCTAGTATGAAGTGATGTAAGAAGAAATTCAAGCTCTGAAGCTGTCCCAATGGAAGCAAAAGTCAGAAGCTGTGAATGTTCTGAAGATCAAAGAAATTCAAGTTCTGAAGCTGTCCGATGGAAGCAAAAGTCAGAAGCTGTGAATGTTCTGAAGATCAAAGAAATTCAAGTTCTGAAGCTGTCCGATGGAAGCAAAAGTCAGAAGCTGTGAATGTTCTGAGGATCTAAAGAAATTCAATGTTCTGAAGCTTTCCTATTGAAGCAGAAATCAGAAGCATTGAATGTTCTGAAGATCAAGCACTGTGAACGTCTCTACCGAAATAATCAGGGAAGTCTTTTATTATTAAAATTCTTCTAGTATTAATTTCAGGGGGAGATTATTCATCTCAGGGGGAGATTGTTAATCTCAGGGGGAGACATATTCACATGCTTATGCTATAGCTGTGTAATTGTCTTTAGCCGTCTGCTCTTTCTGATCGCAAATTCATATCATTTATATATGTTTTTGTCATCATCAAAAAGGGGGAGATTGTTAGAACAAGATTTGTTCTGATCAATATTCTTAGTTTTGATGATAACAAGGATATGAATTTTGTGTGAGATAATGTGGTACTCTAATACATTGCAAATTCCCTTTCAGGAAATATATAAAGAGTATGCACAAATCAGCGCTCAGAAGCTTTGTCTCAGAAGGTTCAGCATGCAACATCAGAACATGGTCTGGCAAGACATCAGAAGATGGTCAAGGCAGAATCAGAACATGGGTCTATGGAAGCATCAGAAGAACTTGAGATCAGAAGCAGAGGCACTGAAGTTCTCATGGTATCACGCTCAGAAGCACTTCAAGGTCAGAAGACAAGAAGATGCTATGCACCAAGCTGTTTGACTCTGATGATATTCAAATATTTTATTCACAAACATCAGATCAGAAGAAAGTACAGGTGGCAGGCTACGCTGACTGACAAAAGGAACGTTGGAAGCTATTAAAGGCAACGTCAGTAGACACAGCGTGAACAAGGCTCGAGGTAGTTGACAAAAGCGTGAAACATTAAATGCAATGCTGTACGGAACACGCAAAGCATTAAATGCGCCCAACGGTCATCTTCTCAAGTGCCTATAAATATGAAGTTCTGATGAGAAGCAAGGTTGACGATTTGCTAACAATTAACTTGCTGAAACGCTGTTCAAACTCAAAGCTCAGATACTTCATCTTCATCAAAGCTCACTACATTGCTGCTGTAATATATTAGTGAGATTAAGCTTAAACGTTAAGAGAAATATCACTGTTGTGATTATAGCTTTTCAGAAGCATTGTAATACTCTTAGAATTGATTACATTAATTTGTAAGTAACTAGAGTGATCAAGTGTTGATCAGGATACTCTAGGAAGTCTTAGCTTGTGTCTAAGCAGTTGTAATTAGAGTGATCACGTGGTGGTCAGGATACTCTAAGAAAGTCTTAGCTTGTGTCTAAGCATTTGTTCCTAGAGTGATCAGGTTGTGATCAGGATACTCTAGAAGACTTAGTCGTGGGCTAAGTGGAAAACCATTGTAATCTGTTGCGATTAGTGGATTAAATCCTCAGGTGAGGTAAATCACTCCGTGGGGGTGGACTGGAGTAGTTTAGTTAACAACGAACCAGGATAAAAATAACTGTGCAAATTGTTTTTATCTTTCAAGTTTTTAAACTACACTTATTCAAACCCCCCCTTTCTAAGTGTTTTTCTATCCTTCAGCCACGACATGTATGGGGAATTTGTCGAAAGGTGGCACAAGAAGACATCGTCTTTCCACTTTCCTGTTGGGGAGTTGACGATCACACTACACGATGTGTCCTGTCTGCTCCACCTGTCCATCAGAGGGAGGTTACAGGACCATTCCCGGATATAGAGGGTTAAGGCCATCAAGTGGATGGTGGATTATCTGGGTATGGACCCATATATGGCCGATTTTGAGTGTAGGTCGACAAATGGGGAGCATGTCCGGTTTTCCACCCTGAAGGAGATTTATGAGCACTACTTGGTTTTCCACCGTGAATTTCTAACACTATATATTTTCGATTGTATGGTATCATCTTTTTCTCATTATATGAATGTATGATGTATCTCAAAATATCATATCCCTGTCGCTCCTCTCACATCAGAGTAACCGGACCACCATTCTATCTAGCCGTGTCCTTTATCGATAATTAATACAATCACCTACTCAAGATGCTACACTAAAAACTAGAGAATTGCTACACTAAAAACTAGAGAATTGAGAATCATTACTAATCGATAATTTTTTTTAATTTGGATTTGTAGTACTCCATTAATAGGTGTTATTTTTAAATTAAAATGAGTAAAATATATCTTAAATTATTGGATAAAAATGTTATTACAAATAATGACGGTTTTAAAAAACTAAGGCTCAAAACATGATTTAAGTATATGACAATAAGATAAATAGACAATTTTAAATTCTTGTTTAAGCATATAACTTAATATCTTATCCTTCTTAATAATAATTTGCTAATAGATCACAAGAAATATCCAATCTGACACAGATTCTTCAGCCCAAAAACTGCGAGGACATTCTGGAATCACGGCTCGATAGACTGCACGAGAGAGACAATCATTCGGCCGTGGTTGTAGAACTTGGGATCCCTATCCTAAAATTATAAATAATTTATCAGAAACTAAGGACAAAAAAAAGTAATAAGTCTAAGAAATTTTACCTCTCTATCCCAAATATGTCAGGCTGAATGATCGGCATACCCTGTCAACAGGGATAAATCGGAAGGACCCCCTGGGTAGACGATAGGCTTCTCAGCTGCATCATCCTCCTCGTGCAGCTTAGGAGGTAGCACTAGAGTTCCAACATCCCTCTCCAAAAGCAGCACAAGAGTAGAAGAAGTGTCTTGACGGCTTCTGCGGGCGTTGGGTGTATGTGAAGAACCCTCACCATCATTCCGAGGCCTTTGGGATGGAGTAGTATATGTGGAAGGCCCCTCTGTTGGAACGGATGTAACAAGTACCTCTGCTGCAACTGATGTATCAAGTGCATCTGTTGGAACGGCGGATCCATCCGTCACCTGTGACAACATCTCCTTCCATGCACGTCGCACAGAGACATGTTGTGTAGTCCTCCCAGATATAATGTGGTCTGGATGGTCGGTCATAATGTATACATTATATTACAAATAAAATCGAGTTAGATACAATTTAGTTATCAAAAAGAAAAGGAAAAAAACAAATTTACTTCAGTAGATGCAAATACGAAACTCTTCCGTAGATGTATATATCGAACAAGCTAACATTTCAAAAAGTTGGGTTTGTTTCGTAGATGCATCTACGGAACTACCTAACATTTTATTTGTTCCGTAGATGCATCTACGAAACATTCTGCAACTCCAAAGATGCAACAATGGCGTCTGTCACTGTTCCAAGGGCTTAAAAACCCTATTTTTGTAGCTTAATCGTTCGTTTTACACATCCTAAAATACCTACATTGTCTCTAAACTACATTTCAAAAATTATTCAATCATTTTTACACCTTAAAATTGAATTATAATTCTATTACAGGAAAATTTGAAAATAACTCGAAAACTTATCGATTAAATGGAGTTTTGAAGATGTTGGAATGTGTTGATCGTTGATGTTAATGTCCAATGCCGTACTCGAGAGGAAAAATACAATTTTGGTGGATTTTGATTTTTGAGGTTAAGAGAGATTGAGAGTTTGAGAATATGAAAAAGTAAAGAATGAGGTAAGAGAAAAATATGGTGCGAATATAACATCAAATGCTTCCGTTGATGCATATAAGGAAGTCTTCTGTAGATACACCTACGAAACAAAACAACTTTGAAACAAAAAAAAATGTGTTTCTGGAGATACATCTACGGAAGCAAGAGCATTTTTTTGCAACGCGCATGGTGCATGAGAGACCCAAAACGTGGGATTTGAGATTATATATATATATATATATATATATATATATATATATATATATATATATATATATATATATATATATATATATATGAACATCATAATTATCTTTTAAAACTTCTAATATAATGGAATTATTAGTTTATATGTCATTAATTTTTTTATTTTTATTTTAAATATACACTATCATATAGATAAATAAGATAAAACCCTGTCACTAAACCAAAAAAAAAAAAGATTTCAACACAGTATTATTATTAGAAGTGTTTCACAAGTATAGTGAGACACATGCCTACAATCTTTAAAATGACAATCCATTAATATGGCAACCAAGATATTTTGGAAGAAACGCGTTTCATTTGCGAACCTTGGCATGAAACGACGTCGTGGTCCTCTTTTATAAAATTCAAATTAATTATCTCCATATTAGATTATATTAATTGCTACATATTTACATAATTAATATTTTTTTAATCTGTAACTTTTTTTTCTTCATTTTTTATAACTAAAATTAAGTTAAACAAAAAACAATATTTTGTTATTTCACACGTATATGCACTAAAAAAAACCGAACAGAGTGACATAAAAACAAAAAGATCATTTTCAATATAACAGCTAGATTCAAAAAGTGTATATATAAGAAGGATCGCTTCATATTTTGCAAAAACAGTACTTCCATTATTTACAACTTTCAAGTTTTATCTCTCTCTAGCTTCAACTACAAGGTGAAATTCTCTCTGATACTATTTTTTATTTTTTAATTTGTTGTCTGTTCAGAAAATTGAATTACTGATTTTCTTGAATTTAGGGTTTTAGATATGATGAATATATATTGAATAAGTGCTTTAATTAAGTTGTTTACCCAAACATGTCTTATATCTACCTCTATGTGAAGTATAATTTAATTGATTAGTAGTGATATTCCCTTGCAGGATTGAAAAATGGGTCAATATTTGGGATGTTACCAAGTGGACCAGTCCAATGTTGCTATAAGGGAGCAATTTGGAAAATTTGTGGATGTCTTGGAACCTGGATGCCATTGTTTGCCTTGGTGTCTCGGTTACCAGATAGCTGGTGGATTATCGCTTCGTGTGCAACAACTTGATATTAAATGCGAGACAAAAACAAAGGTCCTTTTATTACTCCACCTATCATGCTTCGTGATTAATTTTCTTGTATGGATTTATGCTTCAGGAAATCACTTCTTAACAAACCATTTTTACTTCAAGATTAAAAAAACATCATAATGTTAAATTTGTGCTTTCTGTTGGTGGTTGGATATTTCAAATGTGATTTACTATGACATTTTGTGTTAGTATCTGATTGTTATGAACTTGTTTTTTTAGGATAATGTCTTTGTGAATGTGGTTGCGTCTGTACAATACCGTGCTGTGGCTGACAAAGCGTCTGATGCCTATTATAAGCTCACCAACACAAGGGAACAAATCCAATCGTATGTTTTTGATGGTATGTATAGTGGTCTTTTGATTTTATTCCATTATTGACATTAGTATTCTCAAATTAGCGCATACAGCGAAGCAGGGTTTTAACAAATTGCTACCCTCCCACGATACGCAATTTAGTACAAAGTGTTGTTAAATGGTTGCTAGATTATTATATTTCTGCTTTGTTTCAGTTATAAGGGCCACTGTGCCAAAGTTGGAGTTGGATGCCGTCTTTGAGCAGAAGAATGATATAGCAAAGGCTGTCGAAGATGAGCTTGAGAAGGCGATGTCAACCTACGGTTACGAGATAGTCCAGACTCTCATTGTTGATATCGAGCCTGATGTGAATGTCAAGAGAGCAATGAATGAGATCAATGCAGGTAATATATTCTAGTGCATTTGTTTGATAAAGGGCTTATACTATAAATGCTAAAATTTTGGTTGATCATAGCAGTTGCTGTTATATTCTAATCCTTTTTTTGCAATATCATCAACAGCTGCGAGAATGAGGTTGGCGGCAAACGAGAAAGCTGAAGCTGAAAAAATATTGCAGATCAAGAAAGCTGAAGGAGAAGCCGAGTCCAAGTACCTATCAGGACTCGGTATAGCTCGCCAACGTCAAGCCATTGTGGACGGACTAAGGGACAGTGTACTCGCATTCTCTGATAATGTACCCGGAACATCGGCTAAAGATGTCATGGACATGGTGCTTGTGACTCAATACTTCGATACCATGAAGGATATTGGAGCGTCATCGAAATCTTCAGCTGTGTTCATACCACATGGTCCCGGTGCTGTCAGAGACATTGCTGTGCAGATTAGGGATGGCCTCCTTCAGGGAAATGCTGCCAATTTATAAGTGCTTTTTGAAATACTGTAAATGCTTCATATGTTTGAATTATATTTGCATTATTATTCTTATATTGAAAAGGAGGGAATATAGATTTCTATGACACCTTTTCAGCGGTTATAAGCATGATATTTATTAGAATACTCATTTCACTTTCCACTGTTTATTACTTAGAGGTACATCAAATGAATATATCAGGTCACAGAGATATAAAGCACTTATATGATAAGCACTTATATAAATCCAAGCGCTTATAAGTCTAATATTAATATTTAATATTTAATATCTAATATTGAATAAAGCACTTATATGACAACTTCTATATGAAAGACTTCAATAAAAAGTAAGTCTAATATTTAATATTAAGATTATTAGGTCACAAAGAGATATAATTTTTTTTTTAAAAGTGTTATCTTTAATATTAAGATTATTAGGTCACAAAGAGATATAACATGTTTGCACTTCATATGATGTAAGTGTTAAACTCTTAACAAAAATTGATAGTATAAGACAATCTAAACATGCGTGTATCATTGACAGCATGATGTATGCCGCAAATTGTCAGCAAGTTCACTAGTAGACCTGGTATAGAGAATTGGAATAATGAGGTAACTAAAAAAGAACCATAAAACATAGATTACATTATCAAAAGTCTTATTATGTCCTTGATGGGTTACATTAGTGTTGATTATTGAAATATTTTGTCGGTTGATTCTAAAGCAACCAACGGTTACATATTCAAAATACTTGGAGGAGTAATCTCTAGGGAGTTTAAGAAACAACCGATTCTCGTTTAATACTCTATGGAATAAAAACGATAGCACTTTCAACCATAGGTGAAGAAGCAAGTTGGTTAAAATACTTGCTAGCAGATATTCTCATATGAGAAAAATCGATGTCAATTGTTTAGATCAACTAAGGTAGTACCATGACTATTGCAAAAATTGATGATTATTAGTACAATCGTAAGAGATAAAAAATCTTTCAAAAGTTCATCATTGTTATAAAGTTTATTTCTCTTAGAGTTGTTATAGTAGAATATGTCTGTACTGATTAAAAATTAGTTGACCTTTTGACAATAGGATTAACTAGAGTGGATATTAGGATAATTAGCTTTAATGGATATTAACAAGTAATGAAGTGATATAAAATGAACATGATTTTTGAAGTGATGAGAGGTTGAGGTGATATAAACTTTTAATGAGATCTATACATATCCAGATTGAAATATCGAGTTACAAGAATACTCTTGGTAGACCCGTATTTATGAATGTGAAAGTGGGGTTGCTTCCTATGAAATCTCATACATATATTTCTAAAGCATCTATAAAGCAAGGATAAATGTATGTAGCACAAACTTTTGAGTTCAAGATCACACACAGTCTTGTTAAACTTGAATCATATTCACTGTGTGCTGAGGTTCAAGTATGTCGACATATCGTTGATGTACTATTTTTAAAAGTGTTTATGCCACTTTTGAAGTTCTTTTTTAAATTCAAGTAGAGGATTGTCAAAAAAGTGGAGGATTGTTAGAACAATGTTGAAATATTTGTATTAAATGTGATAAGTACAAATTTGCTCTCGTGTTTTAGGATAGTTGAACAGTTTTGGTGTTGTTTGCTTTCCTGTGTATGTATGTGTGTGCATATGCTCAATTCTCTACGTATATTGTCATTTATAAAAAAAATATAATAAATAAAAGGTTTGGATAGTGGATTGTAAAAACTCATCGAGTCTAGTATTGGAGAACTTTCACATGTTTGGAGTGTTTATATATAGTCTCTCAAAGGATATAGAAGGTATACAATAACTAACACATGTGTGATGTGTTGGGTCAGACTTATTAATATTATGTTCTTTGTATAAATAAACACCTCAGTCACTTTTATAATCATTCATGTAATACCCCAATTTTATTTAAAAAATTGAAACTATATCAAAAAATATTTTTTATTGTGCTAAATTTTATTGTTTTTTTCTATTATATTTTCTTTAAGGAATCTTAATAATATAAAGAAATATATATAATTATTTATTTTGAGTTATCACTATATTTATCATTATTTTTTAATTTTCATCACAAACTATTTTTTTATAAATTATATTTATTTTCGTTTCCACCCATGTTTTCAAACCTAAAGAAGATGAAGATCGAAACAACTGGGAACGAAAAAGGTGAAGATCAAAGAAGCTAGGAACGGAGAAGATGAAGAACTAAGAAGCTTGGAAAGAAGATGACAAAAGAGGTTGTAGTTTGTATACTTCAATCAATAAGTAAGTGAAAACGATTTTGCAATTAGAACCCTAGCTTTTGCAGGTAGAATAAAATTGGATGAAAATGAAAACAAAGCAATCCACGTAGAATAATAAATGAATGCCACTTCAGATTAAAATGGAATGTGGATTGAAATAGTGAGTCCATGGGTCATAAACAGGGAATCTTCATATTATATGGGGGGAATTAATTTTTTTAAAGTGGGTAAACCGAAACTCGCTTACATTATAAGAGGTGGTGAATATTTAACCCTATAATAAATACAGTCATTTTAGGATTTACATTGAGGGGTATGAAAATTTCGCACATACAAAAAGTGCAATGTCAGTAACTAATACACATTTGTTCCATCGGGTCAAACTTGTGCTTGTGTTAAAATTATACTTTGGTATAAATAAGAGCTTCAGTCACTTCTCTAATCACATCCAAAACTTTTGAGTTTTTTCCTCTTCGCTCTCTTTTTTACTCTTGGAGTTTACTGAACTCATTTTTTCCTTTCTACTCGTTGAGCTTTTCAAGTATCTCATTTGTTTTCTTTGAAAAAATATATACGAAGATTAAAAAATTTATCCTCGTCCGAGAAATTCCAGAATGCTCTACATTCCATATTTCATTGATGTAATTAAAGAATGGTACAATACACTAAGATACCGAATAATATGTATATGGATTGTTTTTGTCTTGAAGATTTGTGGCTGATAATTTGCTTACACATTTTCGGACATATCACAAAACGTTTTATGGAGAGCGACACGATAAGCAATTCAACCAATAATATCATTGATAGCTAAACTATTACGAAATTATTTTAATTTGAAAAAAAAATCTATTGACCAAGCATATGAGTTCAAAGGAGTAACCTAATTTGCTAGAGTTGAGACTTGGAGACCTCTTTCACACAACTTTAATAATATATCGCAAATTCACAAATGAATAATTTACAGGGCCGGCCCTGGACCCGGACAAGCAGGCCCACAACACAGGGCCTCAAAATTACGGGGACCTCAATTTTGGTGTTAAGAAATTATAATACTGAAATCATAAAAAATATATTTTTACTGAAACCATTAACTAGTTGTTGCTTCTGGCCCATGGCCAGCGGTTTAGACACTATTTTGGGAGCTTAGTGTCAGTGGTTTGAAACTTATTGGCTTCCTAATTTTAAATTATTAGTTTTTCACATGAGCACTTCATTCTTTCTTTTATTTACTTTCCTTTCATATAAAATAACAATAAATATTATTAAACATACCCATTATTATGTGACTTTTAATTTACTCAACATCCATGTTTTACTATTATTCTAATTAATTATTAATGAATATTTATTAAATTTATAAAAAATAATACTTCTTACAATTTAAAAATAATACACTAATTGATATTTTTAACTATATGATTTTTTAAAATTTATTTATTACTTAGAGTAATGTCATTAATTATTAATTCTTATAAATGTTGTGTTTGCCGAAATGATTTTTTTTTTTAAATTGAAGTTAATAAAATTTAATTTTAATATCAACTATATTACAACAAAAATTAAATAAATTTATTTTATTATTAATTAAATTTTTTATTAATTAAATAAAATTGATTATAAGAAGTTGATAAATAATTTTGTTCTCTAAAGTAAAATTTTAATTAAGAGTATAATTATTGATAAAGAAAATTTTTATTTTAGAATTTGTTTTAGGCCTCAATATGTGATGGACCGGGCTATAAGTAATTACATAAGTTAACACTCCATTTTTTTCACATCTCTCTCGAACTAGCTACATTCATTTGATATTTTTTTTCTTCATTTTAGAGGTGAGTAAAACGTAAATTTTTTGTTAGGGGTCTATTTATTTATTTGTTCTGGACCTCTAAAAAGTCGAGACCGGCCCTGCTAAGATACCGAACAATATGTATATGGATTGTTTTTGTTTTGAAGATTTGTGGCTGATAATTTGCTTACAAATTTTCGGACATATCACAAAACGTTTTATAGAGAGCGACACGATAAGAAATTCAACCAATAATCTCATTGATAGCTAAACTATTACAAAATTATTTTAATTTGAAAAAAAAAAATCTATTGACCAAGCATATGAGTTCAAAGGAGTAACCTAATTGGCTAGAGTTGAGACTTGGAGACCTCTTTCACACAACTTTAATAAATGTGATAATCTTATTTTTTTTATTGAGTTAATTTGATAATCTTATTTTTATATTAAATAAATACATTAATTCTTTTTTTTAATGATCATAATTTTTTTCTTTAAGGATGAATAAATAATATATCGCAAATTCACAAATGAATAATTTACAGCTTACCCCACTCTGCAATTAGGTACAGAACAAAAGTAAGAGTTAATCTAAAGAGAAAAATGAAGAAAAAATTAACAAAATCTTACCCCTAAATTTCGACATTTCCAAAATTTTCTGTTAGTATTTTCAATGGTGTTTGAGAGCCAAATCTTTATTGGTTCATTACATCCACATCCGGGTAAATTCGGTCTACTTAAGTTACTAATTGATAAATTTTTTGCTTCCACCCATGTTTTCAATCCCGAAGAAGAAGAAGATAAAAAAACTGGGAACGGAAAAGATGAAGATCAACGAAGTTAAGAACGGGGAAGATGAAGAACTAAGAAGCTTGGAACGGAGGTGACGAAGGAGGTTGTAGTTCGTATACCTCAACCAATAAGAAACTCAAAATAATTTTGCAATTGGAACCCTAACTTTTGTGCATGTAAAATAATATTGGATGAAAATAAAAATAAAAAAGCCATGTAGAATAATAACGGAATGCCACGTCGGATTAAATTGGAAATATGGATTGAAATAGTGAATTTAGGGGCCATAGACAGAGAATCTTCCTATTATAATGAAGAAATCAAAAACTTTTTTTTTACAGGGGAGTAAATCGAAACTAACTTATAAATTTAGTATTTTGTTATGTTTTAATTATTACATTGTTATGGCAAAAAAGTTTTAATAAAATATAGAATTATTTATTGAGCTATATAGCAGTTTTAAAAATTAAAAAAAAAAATACTTTTTTAAAAGCTTTAAAATAAAATAGCTTTCAAGTAGGTTAACAGATAAGATCAGATTTCTAAGTTGCAGGTCAAACTTCTTATAAATTTTTTATTTTTACAAATTGTCAAACTCAAACTTTAATTTTTCTTAATAGATATAATTAATTTTAAACAAAGTTTAACATTACCTAATTTAGTCTCATTCCTATCTATCTACAAAGTTTAACATTATCTAATTTAGTCTCATTCCTATCTATCTCGGATATGAATCCAAAATAGGCATGACAACAAAATCCGTATTTGCAGATATCCATCAAACCTGCCCCAAAATTAACGGAGAAAATCCAATTTATTGGGTTTGAGTTTAGGTTTGGGTTTGGGTTTTCTCCATTACAAAATATGGAGACGGAATGGATAATGGGGACATTAGTACTCATCCCAAATCCGCCTCTGAATTCGCTACGAGTATTTCATGATGTATATTATTATTATTATTATTATTATCATGAGTTTAGGTTTGGGTTTGGGTTTTCTCCATTACAAAATATGGAGACGGAATGGATAATGGGGACATTAGTACTCATCCCAAATCCGCCTCTGGATCCGCTACGAGTATTTCATGATATATATTATTATTATTATTATTATTATTATTATTTTTATTATTATTATTATTATTATTATTATTTATTTTTGATAATTTAGAATATTAAATAAGTTGTCAATGTTTTGATATTTTGATTTATATTTATCATTTAAAATATTTTAAATGTATGTATGAAATTATTTTATTTTATTATTTATAATGTAATTTTATTTTGAAAAAAATAAGTATTTTTACTAAAAAAATTGATTTCAGTAACTGGATGGTGGCGGAGCGGGGATACTCGGATCCGTCTGAATCGGATTTGAATTTTAATTCTCCATCTTTGTTTGAGTTTGGGGAGAAAAACATAAATTTTTTGAGGACTCAGATTTGGATTTGGGAGAGGTAGTACCTGTCCCCCGACCCACCCCGTCGCCGTCTCTGATCCAAAAGTTATAATATGTGAAGGTATACATTTATAACATTAAGGATAAGCTTATCATTTATAAATGAACATCATAATTATCTCTTAAAATTTCTAATGTAATGAAATTATTAGTTTACATGTCATTAATTATTTTTTTAATTTTAAATATACACTATCATATGGGTAAATATGATAAAAACCTCACACTAAACCAAAAAAAAAAAAAAATTCAACACAGTATTATTAGAAGTGTTTCACAAGTATAGTGAGACACATGCCTACAATCTTTAAAATGACAATCCATTAATATGGCAATCTAGTATATAAAGTAAATTATTTATGAGAAACTACTCGGAAGAAGATATTTTGGAAGAAACGCGTTTAGTTTGCGAATCTTGGCATGAAACGACGTCGTGGTCCTCTTTTAAAAAAATTAATTGCTATTTCATATTTACATAATTAATAAATTTTTTAATCTGTAATATTTTTTTTCATATTTTTAAAACTAAAATTAAGTTAAACAAAAAACAATATTCTGTTATTTCACACGTATATATGCACTAAAAAAAACCGAACAGAGTGACATAAAAACAAAAAGATCGTTTTCAATATAACAGCTAGTTTCAAATCAATTGCTTCGTCAAGTGTATATATAAGAAGGATCGCTTCATATTTTTCAAATACAGTACTTCCATTATTTACAACTTTCAATTTTATCTCTCTTATCTCTCTCTTGCTTCAACTACTAGGTGATATTCTCTCTTGATACTATTTCTTTTATTTTTTTATTTTGTTTGTCTGTTCAGAAAATTAAATTACTGATTTCTTGAATTTAGGGTTTTTTTTTAATATTTAAATGGGTTGTTTTGTTTTTCTGTTTGATTTCTGGGATCAACTCAAAGTTGCAATTTGTTCAATTTGTTTGATTGGAAAAGTAAAATTTTGATTCAGTTTTGTAAATAAATTTCTTAGGCTTGTCATTTGTGCAATAAGCACTTATAAAGTTATGAGATGAGCTTTTGATATGATGAATATATATTGAATAAGTGCTTTAATTAAGTTGTTTACCCAAACATGTCTTATATCTATCTATCTCTATGTGAAGTATAATTTAATTGATGAGTAGTGATATTCATTTGCAGGATTGAAAAATGGGTCAATGTTTGGGATGTTACCAAGTGGACCAGTCCAATGTTGCTATAAAGGAGCAATTTGGAAAATTTGTCGATGTCTTGGAACCTGGATGCCATTGTTTGCCTTGGTGTCTCGGTTACCAGATAGCTGGTGGATTATCGCTTCGTGTGCAGCAACTTGATATTAAATGCGAGACAAAAACAAAGGTCCTTTTATTACTCCACCTATCATGCTTCGTGATTAATTTTCTTGTATGGATTTATGCTTCAGGAAATCACTTCTTAACAAACCATTTTTACTTCAAGATTAATAAAACATCATAATGTCAAATTTGTGCTTTCTGTTGGTGGTTGGATATTTCGAATGTGATTTACTATGACATTTTGTGTTAGTATCTGACTGTTATGAACTTGTTTTTTTAGGATAATGTCTTTGTGAATGTGGTTGCATCTGTACAATACCGCGCTGTGGCTGACAAAGCGTCTGATGCCTATTATAAGCTCACCAACACAAGGGAACAGATCCAATCGTATGTTTTTGATGGTATGTATAGTGTTTTTTGATTTCATTCCATTATTGACATTAGTATTCTCAAAATAGCGCATACAGCGAAGCAGGGTTTTAACAAATTGCTACGGTCCCATGATACGCAATTTAGTACAAAGTGTTGTTAAATGGTTGCTAGATTATGATATTTCTGCTTTGTTTCAGTTATAAGGGCCACTGTGCCAAAGTTGGAGTTGGATGCCGTCTTTGAGCAGAAGAATGATATAGCAAAGGCTGTCGAAGATGAGCTTGAGAAGGCGATGTCAACCTACGGTTACGAGATAGTCCAGACTCTCATTGTTGATATCGAGCCTGATGTCAATGTCAAGAGAGCAATGAATGAGATCAATGCAGGTAATATATTCTAGTGCATTTGTTTGATAAAGGGCTTATACTATAAATGCTAAAATTTTGGTTGATCATAGCAGTTGCTGGTATATTCTAATCCTTTTTTTGCGATATCATCAACAGCTGCGAGAATGAGGTTGGCTGCAAACGAAAAAGCTGAAGCTGAAAAAATATTGCAGATCAAGAAAGCTGAAGGTGAAGCCGAGTCCAAGTACCTATCAGGACTCGGCATAGCTCGCCAACGTCAAGCCATTGTGGACGGACTAAGGGACAGTGTACTCGCATTCTCTGATAATGTACCCGGAACATCGGCTAAAGATGTCATGGACATGGTGCTGGTGACTCAATACTTCGACACCATGAAGGATATTGGAGCGTCATCGAAATCTTCAGCTGTGTTTATACCACATGGTCCCGGTGCTGTCAGAGACGTTGCTATGCAGATTAGGGATGGCCTCCTTCAGGGAAATGCTGCAAATTTATAAGTGCTTTTTGGGATACTGTAAATGCTTCTTATGTTTGAATTATTATTTGATTTATAAGGATAACATTTATTAGAATACTGATTTCACTTACCACTATTTATTACTTAGAGGTACATCAAATGAATGTAGTTCTTCAAATGAATGTTAAAATTGATTTTCTAAATAGTGACTTGGAAGAAGAGATTGATATGTAGCAACTTGAAGACTTTATGGTTCATGCTAAAAAACTAAGGTTTCTAAGTTACTTAATTATATGTATGGTCTTAAACAAACTCTTAAACAATGGCATGATAATTTTGATAATATAATAATCTTGAATTGTTTTAAAGTGAATGAAAGTACCAGGTACATTTAGTGCAAGTCTGAAAAAGGAATTTGAACTATAGTGTATCTCTACAAGAGATGATTTGTTCATATTTAGCTCAAACATTCATGTCGTAAATAGTTTGTAATCGTAGTTGTGTGACAACTTTTATATGAAAGACTTCAAAAAATAAAGTAAGTCTAATATTTAATATTAAGATTATTAGGTCACAACGAGATATAATTTTTTAAGATTAGGTCGCAAAGTGATATAATATTTTTTTTACTAAAAACATGTCTGCATTTCATATGATCTAAGTGTTAAACTCTTAAAAAAAATCGATAGTATAAGACAATCTAAACATGATCTAAGTGTTAAGCTCTTAAAAATTTTTGATAGGATAAGTGTTAAGCTCTTAAATTTTTTTGATAGTATAAGACAATCTAAACATGCGTGTATCATTGACAGTATGATGCATGCCCCTAATTGCTAATACCATAAGATTTTTGAGCAAGTTCACTAGTAGACCTAGTATAGAGAATTGGAATGCCATTGGGATAATGTGGTAACTAAAAAAGAACCATAAAACATAGATTACATTATCAAAAGTCTCATTATGTCCTTGAGGGGATATTAATGTTGATACTTGAAATACTTTGTCGGATTATTTTAAAGCAACCAACGGTTACATATTCGAATTACTTGGAGGAGTAATCTTTAGGGAGTTTAAGAAAAAAACGATTCTCGTTTAATACAGTGTGGAATAAAAACGATAGCACTTTCAACCACAAGTGAAGAAGTAAGTTGGTTAAAATACTTGATAGCAGATATTCTCATATGAGAAAAATCGATGTCAATTGTTTTGATCAACTAAGATAGTACCATGACTATTGCAAAAATTGTTGATTATTAGTACAATAGTAAGAGATGAGAAATCTTTTAAAAGTTCATCATTGTTAGAATGTTTATTTCTCTTAGATTTGTTATAGTAGATTATGTTTGCACTGATTAAAAATTAGTTGACCTTTTGACAAAAGGATATTAACGAGAGAGAAAATCTAAAACACATCCAAAAGAATGAGATCACTGCCAATAGATCACTGAGTCGTTCATAATGGTAATTTGGACTAAAAGAGTTGATATTAGGATAATTAACTTTAATGGATAATAACAAGTTTTAAAGTGATATAAAATGAACATGATTCTTGAAGGGATGAGAGGTTGAGGTGATATAAACTTTTAATGAGATCTATACATATGCATATTGAAATATCAAGTTACAAGAATACTCTTGATAAACTCACATTTATGAATGTGAAAGTGGGGTTGTTTCCTATGAAATCTCATACATATATTTCTAAAGAATTTATTAAGCCAGGATAAATGTATATAGCACAGACTTTTGAGTTCAAGATCACACGCAGTCTTGTTAAACTTGAATCTTATTCATTGTGTTCTGAGGTTCAAGTATGTCGACACCTCGTTGATGTACTATTTTTAAACGCGTTTATGCCACTTTTTAAGTTTTTTTTAAAATTTAAGTGGAGGATTGTTAGAACAATGTTGAAATATTTGCATTAAATGTGATAAGTACAAGTTTGCTCTCGTGTTTTAGGATAGTTAAGCACTTTTAGTGTTGCTTGTTTTCCTTGTGTATGTACGTGTGTATATATGGTCAATTCCCTATGTATATTGGCATTTATAAAAAAAATGTAATAAATAAAAGGTTTGGATAGTGGATGTGAAAACTCATGAGTCTAATATTTGGAGAACTTTCACATATTTGGAGTGTTTATATATAGTCTCTTTAAGATGTACCAAAGGGTATAGAAGCTATACAATAATTAACACATGTGCGATCTGTTGGGTCAGACTTGAGCTTATATTAATATTATGCTCTTTGTATAAATAAACACCTTTGTCACTTCTATAATCATTCATGTAATACCTTAATTTTATTTGAAAAATTAAAACTATAAAAAAAAAATTATTGTGCTAAATTTTATTGTTATTTTCTATTATATTTTCTTTAAAGAATCTTAATAATACAAAGAAATATATATAATTATTTGTTTTGAGTTATCACTACATTTATCATTATTTTTTTAATTTTCATCACATTATTTTTTATAAATTCTATTTATTTTAATTAGCAATTTTTAATAGAGGTAGAAAATCGACCGGTTCCGTTTGAAAAATCATGTGATGAGAGAGACTTCACCTTCTTTTAGATCCAAAGTCTCATATTATTGTTAACAAGTCGAGCGATTCCACCTTCTTTTAGATCCAAAGTCTCAAATTATTTTTTCTTGGACACATGCGATTAGAGCTTTCAAAGTCTATGACACAACTCTTTTTCGTCTCCAAACTTGTTACCACTAACAAACCAACAGTCTCATAACCATCCTCATTTGATAAAACCTTGATCATAACTGAATCAGTCTTGCTCCTCCTCTTTGGACAATCCTTCTTGAAGTGAATGTTTTATGAAAAATGAAGTGTTTCTACTTTGACTTATCAAACCCTTTGAACTTCTACTTAGACCTAGATTTCTTTCTCTTTTAGTTTCCCTTAATGTCACTATTCCCTCTTGAAATCTTCCATTGTGATTATTTATCTGGTTCTTATAGTCGATTGAACCTCCTCCAAGGTGATAATGCATTCCTTCCTAAAAATAGTGACATCCTTGAAGTGTTCAAAAGATCTAGGTAATTAGCTCAATAAGAGTTTAGTCTTTTCCTCATTATCAAGATTCACCAAAATATTTTGTAAGTCATTAATAATTTTGCAAAATTTTGTCAGTTGCTCCACAATGAATTTGTTCCCCGTCATTTGAAATAAGTAGATTTGTTGTTTCAAACACAACTTGTGAGTCCACAAATTGGTCATATACAATTATTTAGATTTGACCCACATTTCCATTGTGGTCTTCTCCCTTGAGGCCTCTCTCAATATTTTATCTCATAAGCACAAGATAATGACATTTTTAGCCTTATCTACTATCTCACTCTTCTCCACTTGTGTTATCTTTATCAACGTCAATTCTTGCACACATTTTTTTAATCAATATTGTTTGCATCTTCACTTTCCATAACCTAAGATTGTATTTTCTAGTAAACTTCTCGATATCTCATTTATTATCTATGGTGCTCGCTTGTAACATTGGACCCTTTGATCCCTAATGGGCTCTCCTTGTTGTGAAATCAATTATAAATCAAATATACTAAGAAATATTATGTACTGAACGAAGAACGAGGATAACAAATACTAAACAGTCTCAAGCAAAATTAATCTGCGATCTAATATTAAAGCAAAACCCCCAATAAAAAGAACAAGAATGTGATAAAAGTTCAGAATCAACACAAAGATTTATTTTATCCCATTCAATCCAAAATGATCTACCATATGAGAAATGGTAGTTATCATATCCACAAACAATCAAGAGTCATTAATAAAATATTACAAATGAGTTATAAGAAAATAGTTCATTAAGTTCATAAAAACATATTATACTTTTTATCTGATTTATGACTCAATCTCTTATCTTCTCAATATATGAATAGCTTAATCTCAACATGTTTAGAAGTGTTTCTCAACATTAAATATCTCCAAAGATCTTTCCATTCTTTCGATTAAAAATCTCTAAGAATTCATTTATCTATATCTCTAAATTTTTTATCTATAAAATTACTTTTCAACTCTTAGTTATTTTCATAATGATCTTCCAATTTTTAAATTTAAAAATCTCTAAGAATCTCTCTTTTGGATCTCTAAATTAAACAACTTTTTCTCAAGAAATATTAGAAAAAATTTAAATCTTAAATATACTAATGAATGGAGATAGCATTAAAAGAATTACTAGAAGACTTTCTTATAGATAAGACCTCCCCTTTTAAAAAAGTCTACGCGAAAATGAGAGATAGAGAAAGAAATAAGAAAATTTTCATTGTACCCATATACCTCTTCACAGACCCTCGGTGAAAACTCCAAAATACCTCTATAATTCGGATATGCATATCCGAAAACACATTTAAAAAAAAGGTGATTTCGCATATGCACATCCGAAGTCACCTTATTTTTAAAAAAAGGTGTCTACGGATATGCATATCCTAAATAATTTGGGGTATTTCACAAAATGCGAACAGCCACCCCCACTGTTTGCATTCTCTTCAGACACCAAATTTTCACTTCTAGTCCATTTTTACCAAATTTCATTCTAGCATTCCTACTCTACAAATTACATTCAAGCATTCCTAAAAGCTCAAAGCTCATTTCAAGTTCTATTCAAAGCTCCAAAAATTTGTAAGTTTCCTCTATTTTCTACCTCTAGCTCAAAGTTGTTATTAGGGTTGTTTGAATTTAGGATAATGTGTAGGTTGAAGTTATTGAAGTTCAATGACAGTGTTTAGATGGAAAAAATAGATTTAGGATGAATTGGGGAAAGAAATGGAAGTTTGTCAAAAATGGTTGTTCAAAGGTTATTTCGGAAGTGCATATCCGAAATAACCTCTAACCAATTTCAGATATGCACTTTCGAAATGTTCTCTTAGTTTTTTTTTTCAAATCTGTTTCATACTTACCAGTGGCATTTTTTCAAGAAAATGGCTGACAACCAGGCACCGACCGGTCAACTTAGACAGGGGAGGCCAACCCAGACAGCCTCAGCTCGGAGCGAGAGAGCCGCACAACAAGGAGTGACTCGAGGACGGGGTCGAGTCCAAGTCCAAATTGATGAGGCGCCAACATGATCCTCATCTGCACTGAGGAGTAGATTGTCTCGAGCGTCTTCCTCTTGTGAGATTAGTCGAGAGCAGGGGGAGGAGGAGGAGGTACCTGAGAAGGAGGAGGTACCTGAGGTTCACCCTGAGCACGACGAAGATGCTCAGGACGATGCTTAGGACGCACAGGAGGGTGGCTACCTGGGAGGGCCATCAGACACGTCTATCTTAATATACTATCATGACCATGCCGCTCGACATATTTGGGAACCATTTGCGGAAAATATTTGATCTATTTAAACCACAGGCTGAGTGGTTTAATGATGTTGTTGCTGGATCCAGACTTGACGGGTTATGTTGTATTGGATATGTTACCATAAGCCACTGTTAGAACAAGATTTGTTCTGATCAATATTCTTAGTTTTGATGATAACAAGGATATGAATTTTGTGTGAGATAATGTGGTACTCTAATACATTGCAAATTCCCTTTCAGGAAATATATAAAGAGTATGCACAAATCAGCGCTCAGAAGCTTTGTCTCGGAAGGTTCAGCATGCAACATCAGAACATGGTCTGGCAAGACATCAGAAGATGGTCAAGGCAGAATCAGAACATGGGTCTATGGAAGCATCAGAAGAACTTGAGATCAGAAGCAGAAGCACTGAAGTTCTCATGGTATCACGCTCAGAAGCACTTCAAGGTCAGAAGACAAGAAGATGCTATGCACCAAGCTGTTTGACTCTGATGATATTCAAATATTTTATTCACAAACATCAGATCAGAAGAAAGTACAGGTGGCAGGCTACGCTGACTGACAAAAGGAACGTTGGAAGCTATTAAAGGCAACGTTAGTAGACACAGCGTGAACAAGGCTCGAGGTAGTTGACAAAAGCGTGAAACATTAAATGCAATGCTGTACGGAACACGCAAAGCATTAAATGCGCCCAACGGTCATCTTCTCAAGTGCCTATAAATATGAAGTTCTGATGAGAAGCAAGGTTGACGATTTGCTAACAATTAACTTGCTGAAACGCTGTTCAAACTCAAAGCTCAGATACTTCATCTTCATCAAAGCTCACTACATTGCTGCTGTAATATATTAGTGAGATTAAGCTTAAACGTTAAGAGAAATATCACTGTTGTGATTATAGCTTTTCAGAAGCATTGTAATACTCTTAGAATTGATTACATTAATTTGTAAGTAACTAGAGTGATCAAGTGTTGATCAGGATACTCTAGGAAGTCTTAGCTTGTGTCTAAGCAGTTGTAATTAGAGTGATCACGTGGTGGTCAGGATACTCTAAGAAAGTCTTAGCTTGTGTCTAAGCATTTGTTCCTAGAGTGATCAGGTTGTGATCAGGATACTCTAGAAGACTTAGTCGTGGGCTAAGTGGAAAACCATTGTAATCTGTTGCGATTAGTGGATTAAATCCTCAGGTGAGGTAAATCACTCCGTGGGGGTGGACTGGAGTAGTTTAGTTAACAACGAACCAGGATAAAAATAACTGTGCAAATTGTTTTTATCTTTCAAGTTTTTAAACTACACTTATTCAAACCCCCCCTTTCTAAGTGTTTTTCTATCCTTCAATTGGTATCAGAGCGCCGGTTCTAAGGTGCAAGCACTTAACCGTGTTTAGAAAAGATTCAGGAAGAGAAAAACGCTTAAGTAAAAGATGGCTGGTGAATCTCAATCAAATCCAACTGCATCTACATCTGGCTCTGCTGAGCAATACAACGGTAACAATGGTTATACTAGACCACCAGTATTTGATGGTGAAAACTTTGAATACTGGAAAGATAAACTGGAAAGTTACTTTCTTGGTCTAGATGCTGATCTATGGGATCTTCTGCTGGATGGTTACAAACATCCTGTTAAAGCTACTGGTGTAAGGCTCACGAGAAGCGAAATGACTGATGATCAAAAGAAAGATTTCAAAAATCATCACAAATGCAGGACTGTTTTGCTGAATGCTATCTCTCATGCTGAGTATGAGAAGATATCTAACAGGGAAACGGCCCATGACATATATGAGTCCTTGAAAATGACTCATGAAGGAAATGCTCAAGTCAAGGAGACTAAAGCTCTTGCTCTAATCCAGAAATATGAAGCCTTCAAGATGGAGGATGATGAAGATATTGAGAAGATGTTCTCAAGATTTCAAACTCTAACTGCTGGATTGAGAGTTCTGGATAAAGGCTACACCAAGGCTGATCATGTAAAGAAGATTATCAGAAGCTTACCCAGAAGATGGGGTCCAATGGTAACAGCATTCAAGATTGCCAAGAATCTGAATGAAGTTTCTTTGGAAGAGCTTATCAGTGCCTTGAGAAGCCATGAAATAGAGCTGGACGCAAACGAGCCTCAGAAGAAAGGTAAGTCTATTGCATTAAAATCTAATGTTAAAAAATGCACTAACGCTTTTCAGGCTAGAGAAGAAGATCCTGAAGAATCAGAATCTGAAGAAGAAGATGAACTGTCCATGATCTCCAGAAGGGTAAACCAACTCTGGAAGAGCAAGCAAAGGAAGTTCAGAGGCTTCAGAAGTTCAAAGAGATTTGAACGTGGAGAATCTTCTGGTGACAGAAGATCTGACAAGAAGAAGGCTGTCTGCTATGAGTGCAATGAGCCTGGACATTACAAGAACGAGTGTCCAAAACTTCAGAAGGAGAATCCCAAGAAGAAGTTTCATAAGAAGAAAGGTCTTATGGCAACATGGGATGATTCTGAATCAGAATCAGAATCAGACTCTGAAGGAGAGCAGGCCAACTTCGCGCTGATGGCTACAGAAGATGATGGATCAGAATCTACATCAGAATCAGATTCTGAAGAGGTATTTTCTGAACTATCTAGAGAAGAGTTAGTTTCCAGTTTAACAGAACTTCTGGAACTCAAGGCTCATCTTAGTATCAAATACAAAAAGCTGAAAAAGCAGTTTGAATTTGAAACTAAGAAGCTGGAATTGGAAAATTCTGAACTGAAGGAAAAAGTTTTAAATCTATCCAAAGATAGTGGATCTCCTTCTGAAACAGAAAAATCCATTCCTAGCATGAATCATATTCTGAAAGAATATGACTCGAGCTTCAGAAAGTTCTTATCTAGAAGTATTGGCAGAAGTCATCTTGCTTATATGATATATGGTGTTTCTGGAAACAGAAGGTTTGGTTTTGGCTATGAGGGTGATACCTCACATAAATTTGAACCTATTGATGATCTGAAGATCACATACAAGCCATTGTATGATCAGTTCAAATATGGCCATGCACATGGTATTAGGCTCACTTCACATGCACAGAAGTTTAACACTGTTCACACCAAGAAGCTTGTGACACACCCTAAGAAATATCATGCTGACAAACCTAAAGAATATCATGCTGTTCCTCCTGTTAAATATTTTGCTAAACCCAAGTTCAATCAGAACTTGAGGAGAACTAACAAGAAAGGACCCAAGAAATTGTGGGTACCTAAGGAGAAGATAATTTCTGTTGCAGATATCCTTGGCGGCAAAGAGGACAGAAAGCAAAATGTCATGGTACCTGGACTCTGGGTGCTCGCGACACATGACGGGAAGAAGGTCTACATTCCAAGACCTGGTGCTTAAACCAGGTGGAGAAGTCAAGTTTGGAGGAGATCAGAAGGGCAAAATCATTGGCTCTGGAACCATTAGTCTTGGTAACTCTCCTTCCATAACTAATGTACTTCTTGTTGAAGGATTAACGCATAACTTATTGTCCATAAGTCAATTAAGTGACAATGGTTATGATATAATCTTCAATCAAAAGTCTTGCAAGGCTGTAAGTCAGAAGGATGGCTCAATCCTATTTACAGGCAAGAGGAAGAACAACATTTATAAGATTGATCTTTCTGATCTTGAGAAGCAGAAGGTGACTTGTCTTATGTCTGTTTCTGAGGAGCAATGGGTCTGGCACAGAAGATTAGGTCATGCTAGTTTGAGAAAGATTTCTCAGATTAACAAACTAAATCTGGTCAGAGGACTCCCAAATCTGAAATTCAAATCAGACGCTCTTTGTGAAGCATGTCAGAAGGGCAAGTTCTCCAGACCTGCATTCAAGTCTAAGAATGTTGTTTCTACCTCAAGGCCGTTAGAACTCTTGCACATTGATCTGTTTGGCCCAGTCAAAACAGCATCTGTCAGAGGGAAGAAATATGGATTAGTCATCGTTGATGATTATAGCCGCTGGACATGGGTAAAGTTCTTGAAACACAAGGATGAGTCTCATTCAGTGTTCTTTGAATTCTGCACTCAGATCCAATCTGAGAAAGAGTGTAAAATCATAAAGGTCGGAAGTGATCATGGTGGTGAATTTGAGAACAAATTCTTTGAGGAGTTTTTCAAAGAAAATGGTATTGCCCATGATTTCTCTTGTCCTAGAACTCCACAGCAAAATGGAGTTGTAGAGCGAAAGAATAGGACTCTACAAGAATTGGCCAGAACCATGATCAATGAAACCAATATGGCTAAGCATTTCTGGGCAGAAGCAATAAACACTGCATGTTATATTCAGAATAGAATCTCTATAAGACCTATTCTAAATAAGACTCCTTATGAATTGTGGAAGAACAGAAAGCCCAACATTTCATATTTCCATCCTTTTGGATGTGTATGTTTTATTCTGAATACTAAAGATCATCTTGGTAAGTTTGATTCTAAAGCACAAAAGTGTTTCCTTCTTGGATATTCTGAACGCTCTAAAGGCTACAGAGTATACAACACTGAAACATTGATTGTAGAAGAATCAATCAATATCAGGTTTGATGATAAGCTTGGTCTTGAAAAACCAAAGCAGTTTGAGAATTTTGCAGATTTTGATATTGATATATCAGAAGCAGTAGAACCAAGAAGCAATGCTGCAGAAGCTGGCAGTCTCAGAAGCAATGGATCAGAAGATCAAGTTGCTGCATCTTTAGAGAATCTGAGAATTTCTGAAGAGCCAACAATCAGAAGATCACCTAGACTTGCTTCAGCTCATTCAGAAGATGTGATCCTTGGGAAGAAAGATGATCCCATCAGAACAAGGGCATTCCTTAAGAACAATGCAGAATGTCAATTAGGTCTTGTTTCTTTGATCGAGCCAACTTCTGTTGATCAAGCTCTAGAAGATCCAGACTGGATAATTGCCATGCAAGAAGAACTAAATCAGTTTACAAGGAATGATGTATGGGACTTGGTTCCTAGACCAAAAGGATTTAACATCATCGGCACTAAGTGGGTGTTCAGAAACAAGCTAAGCGAGAAGGGAGAAGTGGTAAGAAACAAAGCCAGACTGGTTGCTCAAGGTTATAGTCAGCAAGAAGGAATTGACTACACAGAATCCTTTGCACCAGTGGCCAGGTTAGAATCTATTCGTCTATTAATTTCTTTTGCCACTCAACATAACATCACTCTTTATCAGATGGATGTCAAGAGTGCCTTCTTAAATGGTTATATAGATGAAGAAGTTTATGTCCATCAACCTCCTGGTTTTGAAGACTCTATGTCTCCAAATCATGTTTTTAAATTAAAGAAATCATTATACGGATTGAAACAAGCTCCTAGAGCTTGGTATGAACGTTTGAGTTCTTTCCTTCTGGAAAATGGTTTCACTAGAGGAAAAGTGGACACTACTCTCTTTTTTAAAACATTTAAAAAGGATATTTTAATTTGTCAAATATATGTTGATGATATTATCTTTGGAACATCTAATGCTACACTTGGAAAGGAGTTTGCTGAGTCTATGTAGGCTGAATTTGAAATGAGCATGATGGGAGAACTCAAGTATTTCCTTGGGATTCAAATCAACCAAACTTCTGATGGAACCTATGTTCATCGAACGAAGTATGTGAAAGAACTGCTGAAGAAGTTTAATCTTTCTGAAAGCAAAGAAGCCAAAACTCCTATGCATCCAACATGTGTCCTAGGTAAGGATGAGGTAAGTAAGAAGGTAGATCAGAAGTTGTACAGAGGTATGATTGGATCTCTTCTATACCTAACTGCTTCTAGACCCGACATTCTCTTTAGTGTTTGTTTGTGTGCTAGATTCCAATCAGATCCGAGAGAATCTCATTTAACTGCGGTTAAGAGAATTCTGAGGTATCTGAAAGGTACTACCAATGTTGGTTTGGTTTACAGAAGATCCAAAGAATACAACTTAGTAGGATTCTGTGATGCTCACTATGCTGGAGATAGAATTGAAAGGAAAAGTACTTCTGGAAGTTGTCAATTTCTTGGAAGTCATCTGATCTCATGGTACAGCAAGAAGCAAGCTACAATTGCCCTCTCAACAACAGAAGCAGAATATGTTGCTGCTGCTGGATGTAGCACACAAATGCTCTGGATGAGAAGTCAGTTAGAAGATTATCAGATATATGAGAGTAACATTCCTATTTTCTGTGATAATACTTCTGCTATATGTTTATCTAAGAATCCTATCTTACATTCAAAAGCTAAACATATTGAGATTAAACATCATTTCATAAGGGACTATGTTCAGAAGGGTGTTATATCTTTAAACTTTGTGGATACAGACCATCAATGGGCTGATATCTTTACAAAACCCCTTGCTGAAGATAGGTTTAAGTTCATTCTGAAGAATATCAATATGGATTTATGCCCAGAATGAGAAGATCTTATGTATGAGTATCTTCTGAAATGAGACTGGATTAGTCTTTTATAAGAAGTTCTGTTTGTAATCAATTAGAAGTAGTGATTCAGTTATTACTAACGTTTCATTGTCTAAGTTGATTCAGAATCTCTTTAAAAGTAAAACAGCTGTAACTGACTATCCAGATGGTAAACACGTGTTCATTTTTTCTGGACAAACGTGCGTGCAGTTGAGGGGACGTCTATTTAGGTAACTGTGCTAATCACTTCTTTTGTCATTATTATCTCTCCTCACGTCATGTAACATTAAATGCCATTCATCATTTCTTTTATTGTCCTTTACGTTTTTATATCCGTCAAACGTTTCCCTTCCCTAGAACGTTTTCCTTCCCCACTTTCCCTCTATTTATTTCTCCATTTCTTTGCATTCTTCCATCAATCTTTGCGCTCCCTCTCTCTCTTTCTCTCATTTTTCTATGAATATTTTCTTGCATAAACCTTAGTCTATTCATCGACCTAGCATTCATCATGAATTCGCCTTTAAGTTTCTCTCAAGAGGTTTCTCCACTGAAAACTTGCTTCAGTCCTTCATCTGTAATGGAAGTTTTGTGCAAATCTCATGTGGACGATGATGATTTGGGTGCTTATGGTTTCAACCAAGATACAAAGGCGAAGGCTCAAGGGTGGTCGTTCTATTTGAACAGAACTGTTAGAAGGGTTGTCTGGTTCAAGGTTGAGAAACAAATCTCGGGGATCACTAACATTGATTTCAAGACGGATCTCTCAGGATTCCAAGAAGTCTCAAGTCAGATCTCTTCTGTGATGCTGTTATCAACATTTATCCAAAGGAAGAAGACTTTCTTGAGATATTGGATGATGTTAAGGATCATGCTCTTAACTTCTATGTTAAGGGAAAGCCCCGTTTGAGACATTAGCTCTCTTCCTGTGAACTGTCTCTCACTTCCTCCTTGAATTCATGCATCTCTCCTACAGTGGAGGTTCTAGTCTGGACAGGCATGCAGAGTTTCAAGCTTTCATGGCTGAACAAACTGAGAAGACCACAGGGATTCATGATATGTTAGCTAAGATTGTCTAAGCTAGGGTTGTAGTTCTTAAGTCTTTGTAGTTTTCCTTCCTTGTTGCATCTGTTTTCTGCATACATCTTTTGTAATCCTGTTTGTTTAATCAATGAAAAGTTTATTTTGTTTCTTTCCTTTGTCGTTTTCTACATCTGAATCTTTTATATTCTTTTTGATTATATGACAAAAAGGGGGAGAAATAAATATGATAAATGATCTGATTAATATTATCAGTTACCGGGTAAAAAGGCCCCACACCCACATTACTAACAGAACTTGCAAAGTTCTATGTTTTTAAGTTGTGTTGTTGCAGGAGTCGAAGATTCTCTTTAAAGATCAACATTAGAAGCAACAAGATGAATCATGCTCTTGGATTCTTGAAGCAAGCTGAGTGCTATGAAGCTTCAGAATCAGAAGCAAGAAGGAAGAATGTTCAGATATTCTGATGATAGAATATGATCTGAAACATTATGTCTATTTGTTCTGATACATTTTATATGGATCTGATACATTCTATATAGCCTATATGGCTCTGATACATATTATGTGTTCTGAAACATATTTTATGTTCTGATTCATTCATGCTGACTTTTGTCGTTTAGTTTTGTTCTGTAATATTTCAGGATGTAGAGATGCTCTGATGAAGCTCTGGTACATTCAACAATGTTCTGATACAATCTAGTATGAAGTGATGTAAGAAGAAATTCAAGCTCTGAAGCTGTCCCAATGGAAGCAAAAGTCAGAAGCTGTGAATGTTCTGAAGATCAAAGAAATTCAAGTTCTGAAGCTGTCCGATGGAAGCAAAAGTCAGAAGCTGTGAATGTTCTGAAGATCAAAGAAATTCAAGTTCTGAAGCTGTCCGATGGAAGCAAAAGTCAGAAGCTGTGAATGTTCTGAGGATCTAAAGAAATTCAATGTTCTGAAGCTTTCCTATTGAAGCAGAAATCAGAAGCATTGAATGTTCTGAAGATCAAGCACTGTGAACGTCTCTACCGAAATAATCAGGGAAGTCTTTTATTATTAAAATTCTTCTAGTATTAATTTCAGGGGGAGATTATTCATCTCAGGGGGAGATTGTTAATCTCAGGGGGAGACATATTCACATGCTTATGCTATAGCTGTGTAATTGTCTTTAGCCGTCTGCTCTTTCTGATCGCAAATTCATATCATTTATATATGTTTTTGTCATCATCAAAAAGGGGGAGATTGTTAGAACAAGATTTGTTCTGATCAATATTCTTAGTTTTGATGATAACAAGGATATGAATTTTGTGTGAGATAATGTGGTACTCTAATACATTGCAAATTCCCTTTCAGGAAATATATAAAGAGTATGCACAAATCAGCGCTCAGAAGCTTTGTCTCAGAAGGTTCAGCATGCAACATCAGAACATGGTCTGGCAAGACATCAGAAGATGGTCAAGGCAGAATCAGAACATGGGTCTATGGAAGCATCAGAAGAACTTGAGATCAGAAGCAGAGGCACTGAAGTTCTCATGGTATCACGCTCAGAAGCACTTCAAGGTCAGAAGACAAGAAGATGCTATGCACCAAGCTGTTTGACTCTGATGATATTCAAATATTTTATTCACAAACATCAGATCAGAAGAAAGTACAGGTGGCAGGCTACGCTGACTGACAAAAGGAACGTTGGAAGCTATTAAAGGCAACGTCAGTAGACACAGCGTGAACAAGGCTCGAGGTAGTTGACAAAAGCGTGAAACATTAAATGCAATGCTGTACGGAACACGCAAAGCATTAAATGCGCCCAACGGTCATCTTCTCAAGTGCCTATAAATATGAAGTTCTGATGAGAAGCAAGGTTGACGATTTGCTAACAATTAACTTGCTGAAACGCTGTTCAAACTCAAAGCTCAGATACTTCATCTTCATCAAAGCTCACTACATTGCTGCTGTAATATATTAGTGAGATTAAGCTTAAACGTTAAGAGAAATATCACTGTTGTGATTATAGCTTTTCAGAAGCATTGTAATACTCTTAGAATTGATTACATTAATTTGTAAGTAACTAGAGTGATCAAGTGTTGATCAGGATACTCTAGGAAGTCTTAGCTTGTGTCTAAGCAGTTGTAATTAGAGTGATCACGTGGTGGTCAGGATACTCTAAGAAAGTCTTAGCTTGTGTCTAAGCATTTGTTCCTAGAGTGATCAGGTTGTGATCAGGATACTCTAGAAGACTTAGTCGTGGGCTAAGTGGAAAACCATTGTATTCTGTTGCGATTAGTGGATTAAATCCTCAGGTGAGGTAAATCACTCCATGGGGGTGGACTGGAGTAGTTTAGTTAACAACGAACCAGGATAAAAATAACTGTGCAAATTGTTTTTATCTTTCAAGTTTTTAAACTACACTTATTCAAACCCCCCCTTTCTAAGTGTTTTTCTATCCTTCAGCCACGACATGTATGGGGAATTTGTCGAAAGGTGGCACAAGAAGACATCGTCTTTCCACTTTCCTGTTGGGGAGTTGACGATCACACTACACGATGTGTCCTGTCTGCTCCACCTGTCCATCAGAGGGAGGTTACAGGACCATTCCCGGATATAGAGGGTTAAGGCCATCAAGTGGATGGTGGATTATCTAGGTATGGACCCATATATGGCCGATTTTGAGTGTAGGTCGACGAATGGGGAGCATGTCCGATTTTCCACCCTGAAGGAGATTTATGAGCACTACTTGGTGGCGGCAGCTGGGGCCGAGGATAAGGAGGATGGGATTTTTGTTGAGTACCATCGAGCCTGTGCTTTGCGGTGTTAGTTCATGTTCTTGGTTGACACGTCCATCTTTGTGGACAAAAGTGCAACCTACGTGAATGTGACATACCTCCGGTACTTTATGGATTTGAGTACAATTCATGAGTGGAACTGGGGGCTGCCACTCTGGTATACCTATACCAGAAGCTGAATGAAACATGCAACTGGAGGACCAGACAGTTGACTGGATCTTGCACACTCCTCACGGTACATTTATTTTTAATTATATAACATTTAATCTGTTATTTGTTAAGTTGTACTAACATATTTTCATATTTGTGTTTCAAGCTGGATCATCTCTTACTTCCACTGCACACTGACGACATGCCTATGGCTGCACGATACGTCCTCCATATGGGGAATCATAAAATGGAACTGTATCGGGTATACCTCAATTGTACTGATCACGATGATATCAACTAGACGCCCTTCATTGGTGTATTTAAACACCTTGATATAGCTATTTTAGAAAGATAATTTTCATAACTAAAATTTTTTATCATTAAAAATTTATTACATTTTTTCTCTTCTCTCTTTTTCCATCTTCACCTGTGTTTGGCTTCGAAAGAAAATTGTGGTGTTACCGCACGTTAGACAAAAGCTACAACTAATAGCTTCTTAAAATTGTTGTGCAAACGTGCGGTAGCGGTATACCACCGCTTTATCAAAAACACACTTCATCTTCAACCGCTATGCATCAATAAAAAAACTTAAATCTTAAATATATTAATGAAGGTTTTTTCTTTACCCACCTCCCTATGGGGGTCACCCCCAGCGAAAACCCCAGTTTACCCCTACTTCAGAAATGAACTTCCGAAGTATTTTTTTTTTTTAAATTTTCTCAGACTTCGGAAGTTCATCTCCGAAAACACCAAATGGGGGGTGTTTTCAGAAATGAACTTCCGAAAACACCTTTTTTCTGATTTTGGGGGGTTTCGGAAATGAACTTCCGAATTATGCAGAAACTGTGTTTTTTTTAATGATTTTGGAAACAGCCTCGTATTTTTAATTAAAGAAAGACGGCAAATAAAATAAGCGATATATAAACAGAAAATACTAATATACTAATATGATAAGAATAGTGATATATACAAACCGATCCGATCCAAATCCAAATAATAATAGTGTACGAAAGATACAATCCGAAAACAAACAAAAAATAAATCCGACCACTACTGGGTATGCCTAACCCTCTCACCCTGGGCCCGCATCAGTGACGATCATCTCCATCACGGCGACTGCCTCTAGACCGCCCTGATGAACGACACCTCGATCCAACGCGTCCCGCCAAAGCATCTCTATCCGCAGGAGATCAATGGCGTGGTCATCCTTGGCCTGCTGGTTCTCCAAGATCTCCTCGTGTGCTGGCCTAGGAGCGCCGGGAGCGTCGGGTGTCAGCAGAGGATGTGACACCGGATAGAACCATGTGACGTACCCCTCCATACTGTGCCAGTCCTAGGTGACCCGCATGCGACGATACTCCTCCGGTACCACATGATGCTCCCAATCCTCAAACATGGCAGTGAGCTGCACTCTGGTCACTGTGTCGGGAGCAGCCTCAAAGGGTGACCTGGGTATCATCTGCACAAATCCGAACTGCCGCATGCACCGCTTAAGGAGATACCGGACCATGATGGTAGTCCCGCATGCCAACCAGCCAGAATATAGAGATATGCCGTCAAAAGGGACAATCTGAGTGTAGTCGCTGAACGGCCTCCAGGTGACGTCATCGTGCATCGTGCGGTCCAAGTACCCACGGTATGGTCCCACCGCATTGTTCCCCCTCTAGAGAACGTATCTGGCGGCCCTGGGCATGGCGTCAACGTACGTAGGATCGATGTGGAAGCCTTGGATGCGGGAGAAGTAGGAGATGATCCAGCTCTGAAACATAAATAAATACGAAACATAAGTAAATATGAAACACAAATACGAAACATAAATAAATACAGAACAATTAAAATTAAACGTACCGTGAGTAGTATGCAGGATCCGGTCAACTGCCTCGTTCTCTAGTTGGAGGCCTCATTCAGCTTCTAGTATAGGTATGCCAGAGTAGCTGCCCCCAGTTCCACTGGTGAACGGTGGTCAAGTCCATGAAGTAGCGGAGATATGTCACGTCGACGTACCTCGCACTCTTGTCCATAAAGATCGCAGCGCCTACCACATGCATGTACCAGCACCGGAGAGCGCAGCCACGGTGATAATGTGTAAATAGCTCGTCACCCGCATCCTCAGCCTTGGCCGCCGCCACCAGGTTGTGCTCGAAGTAGCGGCTCAGTGTGGTGAACCGGATATGAGACCCAGATGTCGTGGCACACTCAAAGTCAGCAACTTCGGGCTCCATACCCAAATAGAGCGCCATCCACTCAGTGGCTTCGAACCTCTGGATCCGGGAGTGGGTCAACAGTGGCCCCCTGATCGGCAGGTGGAGAAGACACTGCACATCATGCAAGGTGATCGTCATCTCCCCAACCGGCAAGTGGAAAGAAGACGTCTCCTTGTGCCACCGCTCCACAAAAGCCCCCTGCATGCCGTGGCTGATGGTGGTGTACCCCGTCATGCAGAGCCCACTGAGTCCTGAACCTCTCACAGCATCGTTAAACCACTCGGCAGTCGGTTTAAACAGACTGAAAATCTTTCGGGCATGGTTCACCATTTTCAACGGCTCTCTCCTGTTACAAAAAACAAATAAAAAAGTATGTTAAATAGACGGTTAATAAAATATTGAATAAATGTCTAAATTATAAACGGTTAAATAATGTAGTCGGGCAAATTATAAAAAATACCTCTCCCTCCCAGATCCGCCGAGCGACGTGATCGCGGTAGGATATCAGCACTGAAGTGTCACTGGGCCCTCCCGGGAAGCCCTCCTCCTGCTCATCCTCCTCCCCGAGTGGAGGGTCAACATCCGGTACATCCTTCGCCTCGTGGTATGATACTGCCACCTTCGGTACCTCCTCCACCTCCTCCTCTTACTGGCGGGAAGAAGATACCCGAGCCAGACGACTCCTCGATCCAGATGTAGAGGTACCCTCGTCCATCTCCACGGGAACTCGCACACGTCATCCCCGGCCCTGCCCCCGTCCCCGTGTCGACGCCAGCTGCGCCGCCCGCTCGCGTCTAGCCGACGCAGTCTGGGCCTCTCTACCCTGTCTGATGCGTGCTAGGTTGTCTGACATGTTCCTGAAAAAAATTGAAATCGATTAATATGCGAGACAACATAAAGAACTAAAAAAAATTACACTTCTGATACAATTCGGAAGTTCATTTCCGAAACTGGGAATGGAGGTGTTTTCGGAAATGAACTTCCGAAACACCCCTGCGAAGAACTTCTCTGCAACCTCCAATGGCAGACCTCAAAATCCTAAAACATAACTAATTTTATTCATTCTAAACAACCTAAATAGCAGTTTAGAGTTTGACTAATGGATCTAAACAACCTAAACAACCATAATAGAGATATAATAATGGATCTAAAAATTGAAAAAAATGCACTAAACTTACCACTAATAGAGTTTGGGATGATTTAGATTGAGATTGGAAGAAGATGTTGGCAATCTCTGATACTTCACACTTGCTTTTTGCAGAAATTTTGAAGAGAGATTGAGTTTAGAATAGGAATAGGGTTAAATGAATGGGAGAGGGGGCTGTTTTGCTTAATCTGCAAAACGCCCAGTATTTCGGAAATGAACTTCCGAAATGCTGTTTTCGGAAATGAACTTCCGAAATAAGACAATTTTTTCAAAAAAAAAAAGACGCTTTCGGAGATGCATCTCCGAAAACACCTTTTTCTTACATTTCATAGATGCATTTCCGAAGTCAGGGGTAGTTTGAATTTTTCACCAGAGGTGGGTTAGAAGGTTGGAAGGTCTATAAAGAAATTTTCATTAATGAATGGAATGGAGATAGTAGCATTAAAAGAATTACTAGAAGACTTTTCGTAGATAAGAGCTCCCCTTGTTTAAAAGTCTCCGCGGAAATGAGAGATAGTGAAAGAAATATATTGTTGGCATCGATATAGCCAATGGTTTGATGTGCAATGTGCGGTATATCATATCATTACGACCAATCCTCCTCAATCCTAACGTGCTTATTGCGTAACTTAATTAAGGAAAATACTTACATGGACACAACCATAACATCTGTACTTACACACAACCAATCACATTTTTTTTATTAATTAAAAATTAAAATTAAAATTGTCTCTCTCCTCTTTTATCTCAACCACCCCCATGATGCCAATTAAAAACGAAATTAAAATTAAAAAAAAAATTATATTCTCTCTCTTTTCATTGGTTGTGCCTAAAAGTATGGATTTAGGTGCGTATCCATGCAAGTATTTCTCCTTAATTAAATACACAGATTCTACTTCTTTTCCTAATAGATAGACTTTTCAATTTAATATTGGGTGGTGCAGCTTAGAGTTTTCAATTATAGATTAAAATTCATGTGAATCTTGCCACATAAGCTACTACTATTACTACCTTCTTATAAAAAAGAGCAAGTTGCTACTATTTTTATAAAATAAAAATATATATTAATTAGCAAAATCATTGACCGCACAAGAAATATCATGAATATATAAAACAAAACAAAAAATATCAAAGCTAAGGAAGTTGAATTAACAATTTTTTGATTTAAAAAAATCAACCAAAACCTCAAACGTTAACAACATCCAAACAAAAAACAAGGGTTTGTATGTTCAAGATTTTTTTTTACATGTCTTTATTGTGTTGGAAATGTCAAAATATTGTCTATAGTGTGAGCGTGACTTTCATGTAGTTGACGTCCTGAGTTTCTAACATTATATTTTCAGTTTATATATATTATGAATATATCTCAAAATATCATTATCCCTCTCTACTCTTACATCAAAGTAATCGGACCACCATGCTATCTAGATATGTCTTTTATTGATAATTAATACAATCACCTACTCAAGATGCTAAATTCGTTGCTAAAAACTACAGAAATAAGAATTAATATTTATTTTTTAATCTGTAATTTTTTTTTTCATATCTTTAAAACTAAAATTAAGTTAAACAAAAAAACAATATTCTGTTTCTTTTTTTGCTACGCAAAAAAAAATAAAAACAATATTCTGTTGTTTCACACGTATATGCATTAAAAATAAACCGAACAGAGTGACATAAAAACAAAAAGATCGTTTTCAATATAACAGCTAGTTGCAAATCAATTGCTTCGTTAAGTGTATATATAAGAAGGATCGCTTCATATTTTGCAAAAACAGTACTTCCATTATTTACAACTTTCAAGTTTTATCTCTCTCTAGCTTCAACTACAAGGTGAAATTCTCTCTGATACTATTTTTTATTTTTTAATTTGTTGTCTGTTCAGAAAATTGAATTACTGATTTTCTTGAATTTAGGGTTTTAGATATGATGAATATATATTGAATAAGTGCTTTAATTAAGTTGTTTACTCAAATATGTCTTATATCCGTCTCGATATGAAGTATAATTTAATTGATGAGTAGTGATATTCCTTTGCAGGATTGAAAGATGGGTCAATGTTTGGGATGTTACCAAGTGGACCAGTCCAATGTTGCTATAAAGGAGCAATTTGGAAAATTTGTTGATGTTTTGGAACCTGGATGCCATTGTTTGCCTTGGTGTTTTGGTTACCAGATAGCTGGTGGATTATCGCTTCGTGTGCAACAACTTGATATTAAATGCGAGACAAAAACAAAGGTCCTTTTATTACTCCACCTATCATGCTTCGTGATTAAATTTCTTGTATGGATTTATGCTTCAGGAAATCACTTCTAACAAACCATTTTTACTTCAAGATTAAAAAAACATCATAATGTTAAATTTGTGCTTTCTGTTGGTGGTTGGATATTTCAAATGTGATTTACTATGACATTTTGTGTTAGTATCTGACTGTTATGAACTTGTTTTTTAGGATAATGTCTTTGTGAATGTGGTTGCATCTGTACAATACCGCGCTGTGGCTGACAAAGCGTCTGATGCCTATTATAAGCTCACCAACACAAGGGAACAAATCCAATCGTATGTTTTTGATGGTATGTATAGTGGTCTTTTGATTTCATTCCATTATTGACATTAGTATTCTCAAATTAGCGCATACAGCGAAGCAGGGTTTTAACAAATTGCTACCCTCCCACGATACGCAATTTAGTACAAAGTGTTGTTAAATGGTTGCTAGATTATGATATTTCTGCTTTGTTTCAGTTATAAGGGCCACTGTGCCAAAGTTGGAGCTGGATTCCGTCTTTGAGCAGAAGAATGATATAGCGAAGGCTGTCGAAGATGAGCTTGAGAAGGCGATGTCGACCTACGGTTACGAGATAGTCCAGACTCTCATTGTTGATATCGAGCCTGATGTGAATGTCAAGAGAGCAATGAATGAGATCAATGCAGGTAATATATTCTAGTGCATTTGTTTGATAAAGGGCTTATACTATAAATGCTAAAATTTTGATTGATCATAGCAGTTGCTGGTATATTCTAATCCTTTTAATGCGATATCATCAACAGCTGCGAGAATGAGGTTGGCTGCAAACGAGAAAGCTGAGGCTGAAAAGATATTGCAGATCAAGAAAGCTGAAGGAGAAGCTGAGTCAAAGTACCTATCAGGACTCGGTATAGCGCGTCAACGTCAAGCCATTGTGGACGGACTGAGGGACAGTGTCCTCGCATTCTCTGATAATGTACCCGGAACATCGGCTAAAGATGTCATGGACATGGTGCTGGTGACTCAATACTTCGACACCATGAAGGATATTGGAGCGTCATCGAAATCTTCAGCTGTGTTCATACCACATGGTCCCGGTGCTGTCAGAGACATTGCTGTGCAAATTAGGGATGGCCTCCTTCAGGGAAATGCTGCTAATTTATAAGTGCTTTTGGAGATACTGTAAATGCTTCATATGTTTGAATTATATTTGCATTATTATTCTTATATTGAAAAAGAGGGAATAGAAATTTCTATGACACCTTTTCAGCGGTTATAAGCATAATATTTATTAGAATGCTGATTTCACTTTCCACCATCAAATGAATGTTAAAATTGATTTTTTAAATAGTGACTTTGAAGAAGAGACTTATATGGAGCAACTTGAAGACTTTATGGTTCTATGCTAAAAAACTAAGGTCTCTTAGTTACTTAATTATATGTATGGTCTTAAACAAACTCTTAAACAATGGCATGATAATTTTGACAATATAATAATCTTGAATTGTTTTAGAGTGAATGAAAGTTCCAGGTACATTTAATGCAAGTCTGAAAAAGGAATTTGAACTATAATGTGTCTTTACGGAGATGATTTGTTCATATTTAACTCAAAGATTGATGTTGTAAATAGTTTGAGTTGTTGTGTGAAAATTTCTATATGAAAGACTTCAAAAAACAGTAAGTCTAATCTTTAAAATTAAGATTATTAGGTCACAGAGAGATATAATATTTCTTTATAAAAAAAATAAGTGTAATCTTTAATATTAAGATTATTAGGTCACAAAGAGATATAATTTTTTTTTACTATAAACATGTCTACACTTCATATGATCTAAACAAATTGACAGCATGATGTATGCCACTAATTGCTAATACCATAGGATTTTTGAGCAAGTTCACTAGTAGGCCTAGTATAGAGAATCGGAATGCCATTGGGATAATGAGGTAACAGAAAAAAACCATAAAACATAGATTACATTATCAAAAGTGTCACTATGTCCATGAGGGATTACATTAATGTTGATACTTGAAATACTTTGTCAAGATGATTCCAAAGTAACCAACGGTTATATATTTGAAATATTTGGAGTAGTCTCTAGGGAGTCTAAGAAACAAACGATTCTTGTTCAATGCACTATGGAATAAAAACGATAGCACTTTCAACCACAGGTGAAAAAATAAGTAGGTTAAAATACTTGTTAGCAGATATTCTCATATGGGAAAAATCGATGTCAATTGTTTTAATCAACTAGGATAGTACTATGACTATTGCAAAAATTTATGATTATTCGTACAATAGTAAGAGATGAAAAATCTTTCAAAAGTTCATCATTATTAGCGAGTTTTTTTCTCTTGGAATTGTTATAGTAGATTATGTTTGCACTGATTAAAAATTAGTTGACCTTTTGACAAAAGGGTTAACTAGAGAGAAAATCTAAAACACATCCAAAAGGATGAGATCATTGCCAATAGATCAATGAGTCATTCATAATGGTAATCCGGACTAAAAGAGTGGATATTAGGATAATTAACTTTAATGGGTAATAACAAGTTGTAAAGTGATATAAAATGAACATGATTCTTGAAGTGATGAGAGATTGAGGTGAAATAAACTTTTAATGAGATCTATACATATGCAGATTGAAATATCGAGTTAGAAGAATACTCTTGGTAGACCCACATTTATGAATGCGAAAGTGGAGTTTGCTTCCTATGAAATCTCATACATATATTTCTAAAGCACTTATTAAGCAAGGATAAATGTAGGGGTGTTCAAAACCAAACCAATCCAATAGAAAACTGCAAACCAAACCAAACCAAATCAAACCAAAACCGTAAAAAATCGCATTTGGTTTGAATTTGTTTGGGTCATTTTTAACAAAGCCGCACAGTTCGGCTCGGTTTGCGGTTTGTATTTTGTAAACCAAACCAAACCGAATTAAATCGCATTATGTTACAACCTAAATTTTACTTAACTCACATTCAACCCAAACTTAAACCTATTATACCTTAGCCTTATGATTACGAACAATTTCCTCATTCTTACACATATAACTTCAGTCTCGATCTTCTCAAATATTTAATAGCATTACCGCGCCTTCTTTGCCACATACATCTTCTATCTTCTTCTCTAATCTCTACTCTCTTATGTTCTATCTTTTTCACTTTCTCATTTTTATGCAAATGTTCTCTATTTCAGTTTTGTTTTTATCGCACATCTTCTTCTCTAATCTCTCAACTCTTTTGTTTTCTTCTTCATCTTCACTAATCCCCCGTCTCTTCTATTTTTTTGTTTTATTATAATAATTTATATATTGTTTTATGTTATTATTTTATATTTATTATTTCACTTTAGTCTAATTTAATTTTTACATATTAAATGGAAAGTTGTTGTCAAAGTACGACGAATTTTGTTGTTATTTGATAGTGTATGAATGTCTAAATATAAATTTATGTTGTCAAACCGCATTGGTTTGGTTCTGGTTTCTCCTAAAAGTCAATCGAACCGAACCGCACGATTTTTTATCTTGCGGTTCGGATACTTTTTTTGACAAAACTGCTCAAACTGTACCGCAAACACCCCTAGATAAATGTGTGTAACACAAACTTTTGAGAATAGATCCTAAGAAAAAATGGTATGTGGGTATTATGTAATAAATTGAGTTCAAGATCACACGCAGTCTTGTTAAACTTGAATCTTATTCACAGTGTGCTGAGATTCAATTATGTCTACACCTCGTTGATGTACTATTTTTAAATGCGTTATGCCACTTTTGAAGTTCTTTTTTGAATTCAAGTGGAGGATTGTTGAAACAATGTTGATATATTTGCATTAAATGTGATAAGTACAAGCTTGCTCTCGTGTTTTAAGATAGTTGAGCACTTTTGGTGCCGCTTGCTTCCCTGTGTGTATGTGTATGTTTGTATATAGTCAATTCCCTATGTATATTGCCATTTACAAAAAAAAATGTAATAAATAAAAGGTTTGAATAGTGGATTGTAAAAACTCATTAAGTCTATTATTTGAGAATTTTCATATGTTTGGAGTGTTTATATATAGTCTCTTTGAGATGTGCCCAAAGGATATATAAGGTATACAATAATTAACACATGTGTGATCTGTTAGGTCAAACTTGAGCTTGTATTAATATTATACTCTTTGTATAAATAAACACCTCTGTCACTTCTATAATCATTCATGTCATACCTCAATTTTATTTGAAAAATTAAAATTATATCAACAAATATTTTTTATTGTGCTAAATTTTAGTTTTTTCTATTATATTTTCTTTAAAGAATCTTAATAATATAAAGAAGTGTATATATATATATATATATATATATATATATATATATATATATATATATATATATATATATATATATATATATATATATATATATATATATATATATATATATAATTATTTGTTTTGAGTTATCACTACATTTATCATTTTTTTTTAATTTTCATCACAATATTTTTTATAAATTCTATTTATTTTAATTAGTAGTTTTTAATAGAGGTGGAAAATCGATCGGTTCTGTTTGAAAAATCATTTGATGAGAGAGACTCCACCTTCTTTTAGATCCAAAGTCTCAAGTTATTGTTAACAAGTCAAGCGAACCCACCTTCTTTTAGATCCAAAGTCTCAAATTTTTTCTTAAACATGTGATGAAAGATTTCAAAGTCTATGACACAACTTTTTTTCTTCTCCAAACTTATTTCCACTAACGAACCAACACTCTCATAACCATCCTCATTTAAAGAAATCTTTATCTGAATTGAATCAGTCATGCTCCTCCTCTTTGGACAATCCTTCTTGAAGTGAATGCTTTATGAAAAATGAAGCATTTCTACTTTGACTTATTAAACCCCTCGAACTTCTACTTAGACCTAGGTTTCTTTCTCTTTTAGTTTCCCTTAATGTCACTATTCCCTCTTGAAATCTTTCATTGTGGTTATTTATCTGTTTCTTATAGCCGATTGGACCTCCTCCAAGGTGATAATGCATTCCTTCCTAAAAAGAGTGACATCCTTGAAGTGTTCAAACGATATAAGTAATTAGCTTAATAGGAGTCTTTTCCTCATTAAATTCACCAAAATATTTTATAAGTCATCAATAATTTTACGAAATTTTGTCAATTACTCCACAATGAATTTGTTCCCTGTCATTTGAAATAAGTATAGTTGTTGTTTCAAACACAACTTGTGAGTCCACAAATTGGTCATATACAATTATTTAACTTTGATTTAAATCTCCATTGTTGTCTTCTCCCTTAGAGCCTCCCTCAACATTTTATCTCATAGGCACAAGATAATGACATTTTTAACCTTATATACCATCTCAGTCTTCTCCCCACGTGTTATCTTTATCAACGTCAATTCTTACACACTTTTTTTTGAATCAATATTGTTTGCATCTTCACTTTCCACAACTTAAGATTGTATTCTCTAGTAAACATCTCGATATCTCATTTATAATCTATGGTGTTCACTCGTAACATTGGGCCCTTTGATCCACAAGGGCTCCACTTGTTATGAAATCAACTATAAATCAAACACACTAAGAAATATTATGTACGGAACAAAGAACAAGGATAACAAATACTAAACAGTCTTAAGCAAAATTAATCTACCAGCTAATATTAAATCAAAACCCTAATAAAAAAGAACAAGAATGCGATAAAAGCTGGAAAATCAACACAAAGATTTTTTTTATCCCATTCAATCCAAAGTGATCTACCATATGGGAAAAGGCTATTATCATATCCACAAACAAACAAGAGTCATTAATAAAATATTACAAATGAATTACAAGAAAATAGCTCACTAAGTTTATAAATATATATTCTACTTTTTATCTGATTTATGACTCAATCTCTTATCTTCTCAATATATGAATAGCTTAATCTCAACATGTTTAAAAGTGTTTCTCAATATTAAATATCTCCAATAATTTTTCAATTCTTTCGATTAAAAATCTCTAAAAATCCATCTCTCTGTATCTCTAAATTTTTTATCTATAAAATAACTTTTCAACTCTTAGATATCTTCATAATGATCATCCAATTTTTAGAATTAAAAATCTCTAAGAATCTCTCTTTTGATCTCTAAATTAAACAACTTCTTCTCAAGAAATATTAGAAAAATTTAAATCTTAAATATACTAATGAATGGAGATAGCATTAAAAGAGTTACTAGAAGACTTTTTGTAGATAAGACCTCCCCCTTGTTTAAAAGTCTCCGCGGAAATGAGAGATAGAGAAAGAAATATATTGTTGGCATCGATATAGCCAATGGTTTGATGTGCAATGTGCGGTATATCATATCATTACGACAAATCCTCCTCAATCCTAACGTGCTTATTTGGTAATCCAATTAAACAAATGCACTCAGATTCTCTCTCTTTTCCTAATACTAGTACTTTTCAATTTAATGGCTAGTTTACGGATAACTGTTAGCAAGAATATTGGCGTGGTGCAGCTTAAAGTTTTCAATTATAGATTAAAATCATGTAAATCTCGTCACATAAGCTACTATTAGTACTACCTTCTTATAAAAAAAAGAGCAAGTTGCTACTATTTTTATAAAATAAATAAAAAGTAAATATTAATTATTAAAATCATTGACCGCATAAGAAATATCATGAATATATAAAATAAAATAAAAAGAGTTTAAAGGTAGCGCACTATAGTATAAAATATTTTACACGATCATGTATCACAACTTTTAAAAAGAAATATTTTATGTGTAATTTAAAAAAAAATAAACTTCTACAAAAATTAACGGTTATGATCTCATTGACAGTATAAAACTATTTTACATAACGGTGTATTTTTATTAAATCTAAAATATCAAAGCTAAGGAAGTTGAATTATCGGTTTTTTAGGTAGAAAACAAGGTTGTACTAGTATGTTTAAAGATTTTTCTTACATGTCTTTATTGTGTTGGAAATGTCAAAATATCGTCTCCATAGTGTGAGTGTGACTTTGATGTAGTTGACGTCGTGAGTTTCTAACATTATATTTTCAATTTATGATATCATCAATTTCTCATTATATATATAGGGAAATGCTAACCAGTGCTCTCTCAGAGCACTGGTTAGCATTCTTAAATAGTAATTTTATTTCGGTAATCTACATATTTAATGTCTTAGAAATTGAAATATTAAAATTTTTATAAAATATTTTCTTTTTTAGGAATGTTTAACCATTATCCTGAGGGCACTGACCCTTATATATATTATGAATCAGACCACTGCTATTTAGCTATGTCCTTTATTGATAATTAATACAATCACCTACTCTAAGATGCTAAATCCATTGCTAAAAACTACAGAAATAAGAATTAATATTTATTTTTAAATTAAAATGAGTAGAAGATTCGTGCGGACTTAGCGTGTTCTTACGTAAAAGTTCATTCATTTATTAAATTATTATAAATAAAGGTCTTGCTAAGCAGTGTCCTCGGGGCAATGGTTAAACATTTCTAAAAAAAATATTTTATAGAAATTTTAATATTTCAATTTCCAAAGCATTAAATACGCAGATTACCGAGATAAAGTTACTATTTCAAAGTTTTAACCATTGCTCTGAAGGCACTGGTTAGCATTTCCCTATAAATAAATAGCAACATTTTTAAACAGCCAATGATCAAAACATGATACAAGAGTATGACTCTAAGATATAACAATAATAAATAAGTCTTACTTAACTAGGTGGAATCGGCTACATGGATCAATGTTCACTATAGTGTTCTATGAAGGGTTATATTTTCAGCCAAATCATTAATCTCGAGATCTTTCTTAATAACTTTTTTATAGTATTTATGTGTCTTCCTCTTTTTCAAATTGTCTGTCTTCTCTTCATTTGGTCCACTCTCCTTACTACATAATCTACAAGTATTCTCTCTACATGTTCAAACCACCTAACTCTATTTTCCACCATCTTCTCTACTGTAGGAGCTACCCTGTCACTCTTTTAAATATTTCCATTTCTAGTTTTATCTTGTCAAGTCTTACCACACATCCACCGCAGCATCCTCATCTTTTCAACACTTACTTTATTCTCGTGTTGATTCTTAACCACCCAACAATTTATCCCATACATATTTGCAGGTTTTATTACCGCAATTCGGTAATACTTTCCCTTTAGCTTGAGCGGTGTTATACCCCAAAATTTGTCCGCATCTTTTTCAGAAAGAAGGCAACAGACTTCTGTCAAAAAATTGGGAGTTTCATATAATCTTGGATTTTATTTCATAAATATCCTGATTTTATGAATACTTGGTTTTTTAGAATTTTTCTTATACGGTATTTTGGTTCGCTGTTGAATTTATTCTTACACAAACGTCAAGTACTGTTTATTACTTCACACCCGCTGTTTATTTGAGATTTATTTGTAGATAAATAGTACTGACGCAATTGGTACATAATTAAATTTTGCAGGTGCAGAGTCCCGGGATTCAGACTGTACTGGTAACAAGTAAATTATTATTAGTTTTTGTTTCCCACTAATTTTTGTACTATATTCTATTATTTTCAAAATCTTTTCCTTTCTTTTCAAATCTCTTTCTTTCAAAATCAAATCCTAACTTTATTCTATACATCTCTCTTTTCAAACCCTACCATACACTTTCTTTCAAATCCTACTACCACTCAAATTTTCCTTTTTTGTACGGAATCACTTCATTCCCCAACGTCTCTATCCTTCTTTTCACTCTATAAATACCTCTCATTTTTTCCATAAATTCTCACATCAAACTTCAACTCTTCTCACAAATTTCTACCTCATATTTATTTTCTCTTCTTCCCCGGCAAAAATGACAAAGTGGATGGATACGTGTTTTCTTATGGTCATCACTGTCTTGGTGGTGATCATGTCTTTTTTCTGTCTACATAGTCCTGAAAAATGCGGACCTGGGTTGCTTACACTCCCGATCATCTATATGTTGCTATTTATAGCATGGGTTTTTAATCGTCATTTTTAAAGTTTGTCGTATCTTTTGTTTTCTAATAATGTACTGTTTATTTGTCGTACTGTTCATTATATTATGTAATATTTGTACTGTCAGTATTAAATATCGTACTATCTTTCGTACTGTAGTTTAATTATCCAGATAATATTTTGTGTGTTTTCTGCCAGTTAAATATTTATTTTTCTGTGCATTAAATATTTTTCAAGGTTATTATCGGTAATTTCGTTCGCGTACAGTATATTTTATTTATTTATTTATTATGTTTGTGTTTTTCTAACAACTCATGTAAATAAATTTTCACCATTAACACAACAAAAAACAAAAAGAAAAAATTAACTTTAACTGTTGAATTTTCACTTTAACTGTTACGTTAATGCCTAGACAGTCAGTTGACAGTCAAACCCGCTGACAGCACGATTCTCCGTGTTTTGTACCATCAATCAAATCAATCTTTTGCATTTCAAAATTCCAAGATTTTTGTTCTAGAAGTCTTCTGATAATCACATGATCAGCAGAGACTCAGCACTGCACAAAAATCAGGTACACTTAACTGTCTCCTACACGAACAGTCCCTAACTAGGGTTTTTGTTTTTTCAGGAGAACAAGTTTTTTGAGACCTCAAATGGATTTCATGGACCTCCATATATCTCAAAGTACCCCCCAGACAAATTTTCAAACTTCAATTCGCTCAGACGCACAGTCAGCAGCTCAAACAGTCAACAGACGACCAGTTTGACCGAAAAGTCAACAGACAGTCAAAAATGAAATTTTTTGTCAACATCCATATTTTGTCAAAAGATTCATCATTTGATCATTTGTTGATCATAATTCATCAAGAAAAGATCAAAAATCAACAAAATCCTAAGTTTCAAAATTAGGGTTTTCTCCTAAAAAGTCAACTGAACTTTGACCGACCATAACTCTCTCCTCGTTCATTCAAAAAATTCCAATTAAAGCTTGTTCTGAAGGAAATTCAATTATCTTTCAAATGCAATTGATCCCATGGTCATTGGATTCACCATTTGAAAAATATGAGCTCAGACATTACAGGTCATTTTCAAAGTCAACAAAAAGTGGTTTTTTGTCAAAGGCCATAACATCAAGATAACTTCTCCAAATGAAAAAAAGTTTCGAAAGTAGCTTGTAGAGGACATCTTGAGGTTTCTAAAAAGTACAAGAACTCCTTCATATGATCAAAATTGAGGGATTTATGCCTTGTTGAAGTTGGCTATATTTTGGGATAATGCATGAAACCAACATTGATCAAAAATGTTTTTTTTCCAAAAGGGGCCAAGTTTTCATGATCCAAACATGATTCTAACAATGTTAAGGGCCTCCCATGACCAACCTAAGGCCCATAACATTTTTATTTCTTTTTTGGTTTATTTTTATTACATTTAAAGTTAAATTAAAAAAGAAATGGTGAAGGATAATGATACAATGCTTTGATCTTAAGCTAAAGCCATCAAGAATGATTCAACTCTGCAGCATGAAGGTACATAGCGGGCCTAGAGCAAGAGGGTGAAGAAAATTCAAAGCCATGGCCAAAGAATTCAAAGGTTTTAATATTAAAAAATTCAAAGCTTCAAAGATCATCAATGCAAGATAGCTTAGCTTTGCAGCACATCCATGGCTAATAAATGAAGTAGGACACTTCAGTAACAAGGACACACAAATTCAGAGCCAATCCTATGCTTATACCACTCTTGTAACAACTTGTAATTTTGAAGAAAATTTGAAATTCGAATTTTTAATTCAAGCTCATTTCAATACAAACTAAACACTCAAACACGTTCCCTAACCTCCACTGAATATATCCCAATCATTTTCAACAAGCATAGCACTCAGAATCAAGCTCCATAGCGCACGGTTTGCTCAAACAAAAACTAACCAAAATCTCATTATACATGCATATTTAGCACGATGTAATCATATATTTGAACTTGGTTTGATGTTTTGATCGTTTCTGGACATTTAATTAAGGTTTGGTCACGTATTCACGAAGTTACCATTTTAGGGTTCTTGAGCTCAAATTTAGGGCTTCTCGAATTAGGAAAAATTACAGGTTCAAAGTGGTACCATTGAACTCGTATGAACCAGACGAATTGAACCATGGCCTCGCGCCAAATTTCTTTCACGTTTTGCTTGTATTCGTGTTGCACAGGTGTAATAGGTTGAAGCTTTTTACAGCTCCTGCAAATGAGCGGTGTAAAAGAGCATTTTTGATGAGGAAGACGAGATGTGGCGCCTTCCTATTGGCCAGAGCGTGCGCGTTTTTATTTCTTTTAAATTTTCTGATTCTGTGTTTTGCAGCGTAGGAACAAGCCATGTGCCATGCGTTTGTGTCCATCAGATCAATATGATCACTCCATCCAACGCATACACTTCGCCAGTCCATACCATGGACTCTCTCATCCACCACACATGATCACATTATTATATTTTTTATTTTATTTGGTTTTCTTTGCAAAATTAATTTAAAATAGTTTTAAAAATCAAAAAAATATAATAAAAATATTTTTAGGTTTATAAAATAATCAATTAATTTTTGACACAAAAATATTTTATTTTTCTTAATAATTAAAATATTTTGTTTAATTAATTAGTATATATTTATATATTTGCTTTTTAATTATTTCAACCTATCGAAAAAATATGTTCTTTTTATTAAATTAGGTTTATATATTATAGACTAATTTTGTACATATTTAGAATATTTTTCTCTTTAAGTTTAAATTATTTGTATAATTATATATTAATTAACTTAAAAATTTCCAAAACAACTTCAAAAATCCAAAAATTAGTTTTTATTTTAAAATTAATTAACAAGCAATATGAACATATTTTAGACTTGATTTTTAGGTTTAAATTTTATTTCTACCTTTTTTCTCATTTAATTAAATTAATTATGCACTAATTCTAATTAAAATCAACCATCTAAAAAATCTAAAAATACTTCCTTTTATCTTATTGCAATTTAAATTCCTAGATAAAGTGTATAGGTTGTCAAAATCATGTAAATAGCGTAGTTTACATTTCCCGCACAATCGATGTAATAGCGTAGATTTATTTTCCGCATTTTACATTCCCGCACTTTAAATTCTGTACATATAAAACTGCGTGTATGTCAAAGATAATAACTGAAGCGTTAGGTCACTAACTTCAAAGATAAAAATATCTGAATCAAAACACAATCACACTTGCACCTCTTAGGGTAATCCCTTTGTTACTCTCTTCAAAATCCACTCTACTGTTTCAAATACAAATCCAAACTTTTGTTTACATCCGGTCAAAGGAGAATTTTCTAAAAGAAATGGGAAAAGACCTTATAAATCTAGGGTAGATCTCCTAATTGCTTGCTCAAATCAAAACAACAAATGTCTCACATATTCATTGTTTTTCAAAACAAAACTTTCAAAAAAAGACAACATTTTGTATATATCCAAACAAGGATCATTACGAAATTAAAGATCTTTTTTTTCAAAACATCTTTTCGAAAGATAAAACACTTTGTATACATCCGCACAAGGATCATTACAAAGTTAATTTATAAAGGTATTTTAAGACCACATACAAGCATTTCAAAGCAAGACAAATGATTCAAACAAGTGAGCTAAGCAATTAAGAGCCCATGGATAACCATGGATACAAAGGGGTGCTAATACCTTCCCTTTGTATAACCTACCCTCGAACCCAAAATCTCTTAAAGGTCTTTTTCTGTTTCTTTTATAAACCTTTCCTTAATTGGATAAAATAAAAGTCGGTGGCGACTCTCTGATTTTCAAAACTAAAAAAAAAATAAAAGAAGAGTCAGTTCGTATCTCTCACGAGATATAAAAAACCGAGGGCGACAAGCGGTACATTTGCATCACATAAAACACCTAATACTTTTCTGCTTTTCAACCACCCAGCTTGAATTCAATGGTTTACACCCCCTTCTATTTCTCCACCATTTTATATTACGGACCCAAAATATTTAAATCGTGTGACTTGAGGGATAATATGGTCTCCAACTTTCACCTCTAGGGGCTTAGGGTTGAACCTTGATGCAAACCAATTGTAATGGGAAAATCATCTATCTCCCCACCCTGCATACGAACACTAGTCAACACTTCTTCATACATATATTGGACAGCTCGAATAAATGCAATCTTAACCTCTTTCTTCTCTAGGGTTTTCCATGAAATCTCTCTAGGCACTCTATCATACACCTTCTCCAAGTTAATAAAAATTAAGTGCAAGTCTTTATGTTCCATCTAATACTAGTCCATCACACGCTGTAATAGATAAATCGCTTCCATGGTCGACCTTCCCTGTATCAAACCAAATTAATCTCGGTGACTTGATTCTCTTTTCTTAATCTTCATTCAATCACTCTTTCACATAACTTCAAGGTATGAATCATAAGCTTAATCCCCCTATAATTTGCACAATTTTTTATATCCTCCTTTTTCTTATAGGATGGAACTAAAGTGTTTCTTATCCATTCATGCAGCATGTGTTTTGACCTCATAATTTCATTAAAGAGTTTCGTGAGCCACTCAATACCTTTATCTCCAAGAATTTTCCACACTTCAATAGGTATGTTTTGTGACCTAACCACCTTACTGTTACTCACTCTTTTCAACGCTTCCTTTACCTCCTGTTTCTAAATCCGATGATAGTAATTATAGTTTTGATCCTCTTCTCTAATGTCGAGTCCGGTGAAATATCATATCATTCATTAAATGACTTATTCTCTTTGTTGTCCCTTTAATTCTTACATCCATAACCAAACCTTTATGTTGGGTAGTCAAGATCTCTCCCGGAATAATTTCATAGTCGAAACCAATCTTTCTATCTGACTTTCAGATAAGAAAGAAATCTATTTTAGAACATGTCACTCCACTTTTATATGTGATAAGATGATCATCTATTTTCCTAAACGATGTATTTGCTATAGTAAGACCCAAATTCGACGAAAACTCCAAGATGGATTTACCTTTTACATTCACCTCCCTTAGGCCAAACCACTCATTCACACTTTCAAAAACTCTTGCCACACTTCCTACATGTCCATTGAGATCCCCTCCTAGGAAAAGCTTCTTTCCTTAGGGTATGTCCTGAAGTAAACCTTCTAAATTCTCCCAAAATTTTAACTTAAGGTGTTCTGCTAACCCAACCTGAGGTGCGTACGCACTAATAACATTAAGGTGTCTTGTTTCATAATAAATTTTAAGGCTATCATTCGATCTCCTACTCTTTTCACATCCATAACATCATTCTTCCACTCCTTATCCATAATAATCTCCGCCCCATTTCTTGATCTAACTTTTCTGGTGTACCAAAGCTTAAATCCTGAGTTGTCTAATTCTTTCACTTTTTCACCTGTCCGCTTTGTTTCTCGTAGGCACATAAAATCGATCTTCCTCTTAACCATAACATCCACTATTTCCATAGATTTTCCAGTAATTTTCCAGTAAGTGTGCCTATATTCCATGATCTAAAGTGAATCCTCATCTCATGAACTAACTTCTTTACCCACATTCATGAAAATGTGGGGACCCTTGCTTATTGTTCACTATATTCGGGCAGTGATGCAAAGTTCCTTGCTCCTTTGACATTATACTCGAGTCATACAAGACGTTACTTTCGCAAGAAACAACCTAGCATTCACATTATTTCGTAGTTGATTCATAACATAGAGATTTGACAAAATTTTACGTTGATTTTCGACTGCATAACACAACTCTCTCCTATTATTTGGGCTTGAGACCATCTATGTATAGCAAAGCTAACCTAGACAAAATTAAGCATATGATTGTAAGATAAGAAAGACAATTTTAGAGTCATGTATAAGCATATAATTTTATATCTTATCCTTCTTAATAATAAATTGCTAATAGATCACAACAAGTATATCCTAGCATTATTGAAGCATAAATATTAAATAAAATATAGTGGAAAACGCATTAGTTAAAAAGTTTAATTTTGTAGTGTCATATGATTGGATGTTTACATCTAAAATATAATGTAAAATGCAAAAATATTTGTAATAAAACATATAAAAACACAATTGTAATTTTCATGATTCAATTGTTATACTAGGATGTGTTTGGAGCACCTTTACAAATTACACATATCACAACCTACAAACATATTAAATGAAATAGTCAACAGTTATATTTTAGAATAATATAAAATGTAATATTGAAACATATAAAGAATATCTCACTTTGGAAACCCAAAATAAATTAGGTAGACTCAAAAAAGGAAGTGGGTAATAACTTCGTCGTTAAATAGAAGTATTAGTTTCGACTTAAATATTATAAGGTTATAAAATATAAATAATTCAAAAAACATAAAATAATTTTTACTTAGATAACATTATGGGAAACTTCTTTGAAGACAACTCTGGTTGTTTGAGTTAAGGTGCTTGTCATGTATTAAGATGTTCAATCCAGCCAACTTTGCTCTTGACTCTTGAAATTACAACATAGAGTTGTCTGTAACTGAAAACATCTTATTATGGCAAATATAAACTAGCACACTACTACAGGAAACACATATGACAACAATTGTGAAAGAAATATCATCACAGTTGATCAACTGTTGTGAGGTAGGGTGTGATTGTAAGTGTGTTGTTTACAACCACATTCCATAGTCCTTTGTAGTAAACTGGAAAGCGTGCCACCAGTAACCACAATTTTATTTAACAATTGTTGCAAAAAAATTTAAAGGTCCTGAGTTCAATACCTTGCAGTGTCATTTTTGCCGTTTATTATTCTAGATAGTGTTTTGCTTATAACAACGGTTGTATTAAACAATCATTGTGGAGTTGTTTGTTTTTTAAATATATATTTTCTTCTTTTACATAATTCACAATTTTTTAACCTGAATTTTTCTAAATCGTATCTGACCAGAAATATTACATTAGAACAAAAACAACAATAGAGCCATTTGTGAATCGTATCAGATCAAAAATTGTATTACATCAAAGCCACAACTGCATTAAAAGCGAAAAATTGTATATTACATCAAAACTAAAATGACACAAAAGAACTTACAATTTACACATAATTACATCAAATAATAACATTTTGGTGTCTTTATCTTGGGGTCTTGACTTGAAACATCTATAAAATAATAATATTTGTTAGTAAATAACTTTATAATAAATTGTAATTAAAGAATCAAAAATACTAACTTGTTAATTTTCCAATATGCTATCATGATGATTGTTACGAATAACATGCACATCATCTTTATCAACTTCTTCATATGAAGTAGGCACTTGTGTTGCGTAAGAAGGAGTGGAAGGAATATCAAAATTTTCATCACTATGATAAATTTATTTTTCCTTGGAGAATAATTAACCATCTCATCAATAAGTCTGAAGGGTTTGTCACATAAAAACATTTTTTTGCTTGATTAGCCATGATTAATGGTTCATCCATCATATAAGTTGTCTTGCCAAGGTCAACCCGTGTGAATCCTAACTTATCAGTTTGTACACCATGTTATTAGGAATCAACTTGCATTTAAATAAGGCACTTTAAAAATAACATAGTGAATATGAAAAATCTCCTTGATGACACCATAGGACGCTTTAGATGCTAATATAGGATTCTTATCATTCGAACTAGAGAAATACATGGATTTAGCCTCAACCATAACCCCACTAATTTGCATTGTACTACGATCATCTTTTGCTTTTGTATAAAAAGAAAAATTATTAATGTCGTATGAAGTTTAAGTTATCAGATTAAATTTTGGCATGTACGACAACCATTTAATTATGTAGAATGCACTATCATCATTATAAATTCTTTCATTAAACCAAATTATGAATTTCTTGTTATGCTTTGTTAACAGTCAGTTGTCACTCATTCAGGAATATTTTTTCTTCATATCTTTTTTTTAGTAGCTATGTAAGGTTGAACTTCATCATGATTATTCAATATATAGAAATGTGCTTGAAGAACTACATCTCAATCCATTGACTTAACATTTAAACCTTGAGTACCTCCATATCTGTCAGCATTGCGAGACTTTAGAATTCCAATAGACTCTATTTTCGAGAAATAGTTTGAACAAAACTCAACAGCTTCTTTTGTGATGTACCTTTCAGCGATCGAAGCTTTCTTCCAGTAATGATTATCCGTATAACCTTTAAAGGTCTTCATGTATCACTCTATTAGATACATCCACCTTAAATAAATTGGACCGCAAAATCATATTTCAATGTTTAAATGAACAAGTAAGTGAACCATAATGTCAAAAAATGATGCCGAAAAATATATTTCCCATTGACACAAGAATTTGTAACCTCAACTTCTAATTCATATAATTTTTTGAAATAAAAAACTTTATTACATATACATTAAAGAACAGGCACAATCTCGTTACAGTTACTCTTACATTTTTTCAAAGGATGCCATAGATAGCTTGGTAGAAGTTGTTGCATCAATACATGACAATCATAGGATTTTAAGCCAATTAACTTGGGATCTTTCAATTATACAAGTTTCTTAATATTTGATGAGTAACCTTGAGGAACTTTGATGCCATGCAAACACTCGCGTAAACTTTTATTTTCCTTTTTAGATAGAGTGTGACATGTCGGAGGCAACTTTCTTCTAGAGCCAACTATTGTCATATACCCATATGAACCATATCTAAACGGGAATTTTTACTATCTTTAGTCTTTCCTTGAATATTTAGAAGTATTCCTATCAAACTATCACACACATTTTTCTCCACATGCATCACATCAAGATAATGTCTTACGTCGAGGCTATATCAATATGAAAGATCAAAGAACATCGATCTTTTTTTCCAAATATTTCTCTCAACAAGAACTTTTTATTCTTTCCAAAGAAAACAGTAATATGTTCTTGTCATTGATAAACTTCATCTCCATTTAAAGGTTTAGGAGCAATTTCAAACTAATGCTCTATGTTAAAAGCCTTTTGCAATAGCAGACAAAGAAGCCACGACTGATAAAATATCTCTAAAAGATACAAAGTCTATCTTATTTTTTTACTTCTTTTGAAATAGAACATGTCCTCCCTAAACAGAACTTCATAGTAGATCTCTTGTTCAAGCCCGCCACATCAAAGAAAGTGGGGTTTAACATAACAGTCATCCAGGAGACTCTTGTCACCCCTAGCATCTAGGCGGTGAGGTGTACTCCATGGATGTTTTCCTCGAGTCTAGTTGGATGTCGCCCACACTACGTTGTCTGTAGTCAGATGAACTTTCACTAGACGAGGGAGAAGAAAAAAGAATATGAAAATAATCTGCCAAGTACACCCTACTCTCTAGAAAACTCTACAAAATAGGAAGGGCTTCTCCCATGCTATTGTGCTTTTTGTAACACCCGTATAATTTTAATTTTTAATTTAATTTGAATATTAGATTAATAATTATTATTATGGATTTTATGAAAATAATGGAAAAATGATGGTTGATGGCATTTGGGCCATGTGACATATTAGTAAGAAGAGGGGGTGTGGTATAGTAAAGCCCTTACTAATTTAATATTATTTTTCATAAAATAATTAGAATTGGGAAAGAAAGAACAGAACGTGAAAAGAGAGAAGTTGGAACACGAAGAACGTAGAAGAGGAACAAAGAGGAAGAGACCAAAGAGCAAGAATTTGGCTAAGGTAAGGGGGGACTCTTCCAATTATCATCTCTTATCGTAATTATAGATGAATAGTGTATGAATAGTTGTGTTGTTGATTCGATTTGATTTGTATGTCAGAGTTAGGTTTTGAGTCCTAAGAATTGGTTTAGATTTTGGAATTTTTGATGTGTAGATCGATAAATGATGATAGATTAATCCGTATGAATGAATTCTATGAACAATAGAGTGCAAATTGGATTGTTTTAGACTCAAAATCGTGGACTGGTATGAGTAAGAACGAGTGGGTTTTGGACTATTACGAAGTTGCAGGTTCTGGGAATTTTCTGGTGTTTTGCCTATGAAACAGTGTCATACGCGTATGGGATGAAGTCATACGCGTATGAGGGACACTCCCAAGGGGCCATACGCGTATGATACGCTGCTGCCCTATCCCAAAACACACTGTACTGGCTAGATTCGTATGAGGAGCGTATGAGAATGCTCATACGCGTATGGAAATTTTTAAAGAGGAAATTAAATCTGGTGATACGCGTATGGCAAGGCTGGTACGCGTATGAGGTTGCTTCTAGGAAAAATCTGGTGCTGGTGATACGCGTATGAACGCGTATGGGCTATGGGTGATACGCGTATGGGGCTGGTGATACGCGTATGGCTCTGTATGTGAAATTTCTATTTTATGATTTTTCTAGAAAGTTCAATGATGTGTAATTTTCGATCTGTAGGCCTGTTTTGTATGCTGTTTGAGACTGTGTAAACCTTGTGATGTGATTCTGTGGTTTACTGATGATTGATTTTATTGAATGATGTGAATGTATATATATGAACATGCTTAGTAATGGTGATGATGGTGATGATGAAGTGAGTATAAATGATGCTACTCATAGAGTGTAGATGATGAAAGTATGTCATTTATATGTTTGCATGCATTCATAAGCATTGAAGAGGATTGAATCCTAGATGATGAGGGGATTCAGTGAATGGCAGAATTCCCATTGTGTGGAATTTGTGCTGGCAGGGCCGTATCTGGATGATGATAGATCGGTCGGTGGATGATTCCACTGGTGATGTTTGGTACCACATGCATAGAGTCAGTTGCATTTAATTGCATGAATTTAATAACATGACTATATGTATGCTCTTGTATTGTTTTGATGGTATGTGTTGTATGGTTGACGGATGATCTGAGTATAGATGAGTTGGGTGAATAATATAACTATTGATGTACTGTTATTTACGATGCAATAATTTTTGTTAATTGTGAATGAGACTCACCCTTACACTATATTTTTCAGATTGAGGATAGCGGCTTCGACTCAGTGAGGATTAGCTCATAAGTCGGTTTTAGTTATTGTGTCGGTGTCATGCTCTGATAGATGTAACACTGGGAACGCTTGTTTTGGAGTTTTGATTTTAACTCTATATTTATCTGTTTGGTTGAAGTCTGATACATTAGTGATGTAATGTTGACTTTATGAAGTATTTCCGCTGTGTAAAACATGAATTTGATTAATGAGTTATGATCTTCAGGTGTTTCAGTGAATGCATGACTTATACTGACGTGTGTTTTCATTATTTATGAATTGTGATACCTCTCTACATGTTACTCTGATTTAATAATTGTTTATTTGCCGCGGGTTATTAGAGGGGTGTTACAATAGTGGTATCAGAGCATAGTCGGTCGTTGTGACCAGAGTCTTAGTGTCAATCTTTCTGTGTGTGCGACTAATACGAGTTATTTGTCGATACTTTTGTTCTGACTGGATTGTTGTGATTAAGCAGAACAAATGGCTGGAAGAGGAGGAAGAACTGATGATGCTCTCGCTGAGGCTCTGGGCATGATTGCTGGTGTGCTTGGAGGAGGGACTGTAGGAGCAGGGATTGGTGCTGATAGGCAACTGGGGAATTTTCAGAGGAACAATCCTCCATTGTTCAAAGGCACGCATGATCCTGAGGGTGCTCAGAAATGGCTCAAGGAGATCGAGAGAATTTTCCGAGTCATTGATTGTGCTGAAAATCTCAAGGTGAGGTTTAGCACTCACATGTTATCTAAGGAGGCTGATGACTGGTGGTTAGCAACCAGAGCTAAACTGGACGCTGGTGGTATAGCAATTACTTGGGCTATATTCAAAAGGGAATTTCTGAGGAGGTATTTTCCTGAGGATGTCAGGGGCAGAAAAGAAGTGGAATTTCTGGAGTTAGTTCAAGGTAACATGACTGTACCAGAGTATGCTGCCAAGTTTGTGGAACTGGCAAAGTACTATGTGCACTACAACAACGACGAAGCCAGTGAGTTCTCAAAATGTGTCAAGTTTGAGAATGGTCTTCGTGATGAGATCAAACAGGGTATCAGGTACCAGAGAATCCGGAGATTTGTTGACTTAGTGGATTGTAGCAGGATTTTTGAGGAAGATAGCATCAAGCTGAAGTCATCTCACTCTTGTGAGTTAGTTGACAGAAAGGGTAAGAAGCCTATGGATAAAGGTAAACCATATGGTAGAGGTAAACCTGTTGATTGGAAGAAACCCAGTGGGGGAGATTCCAGTGCTCGTATCAGATGCTATAATTGTGGAGAAATTGGGCATCGTAGGAACGAGTGCAAGCTTGATCAGAAGAAGTGTTACAAGTGTGACCAAGTGGGCCATATTGCTGCTGACTGCAAGAAGAGGGTTGTGACTTGCTACAATTGTGGTGAAGAGGGTCACATCAGTCCTAATTGTTCCAAGCCAAAGAAGAACCAATTGGGAGGAAAGGTTTTTGCTTTGACCGGGTCCGAGACTACTCCAGAGGACAGGTTGACTAAAGGTACGTGTTTCATTCATGGCACACCTTTAGTTGCAATTATTGATACTGGAGCAACTCATTCTTTTATTTCCTTGGATTGTGCTATGAGATTGAATCTTGAGATATCTGACATAAATGGAAGTATGGTTATTGACACTCCTGCGTCGGGTTCAATAACTACTTCGTCTGCATGCTTGAATTGTCCGGTTGACATTTTTGGCTTAGAATTCGGGATGGACTTAGTGTGCCTTCCATTGAAACAACTCAATGTAATCCTGAGAATGAACTGGTTGGAATTCAACCGTGTTCATATCAATTGTTTTGCGAAGACGGTAATTTTTCCTAAAGAGGTTAGTACTGATAATCTGGAAATGACAGCTAGACAGGTGAATGAGGCTATCGGAGATGGTGCAACAGTATTTATGTTGTTCGCATTGATGAATGTGAAAGAAAAAGTGGCGAGTAGCAAATTACCTGTGGTGTGTGAATTTTCAGAAGTTTTTCCAGAAGATGTGAATGAATTACCACCGGAAAGAGAAGTGGAGTTTTCTATTGATTTAATTCCGGGAACTAGTCCAGTGTCGATGGCCCCGTATCGTATGTCGCCATCTGAGTTGGTCGAACTGAAGAAGCAGTTATAAGAATTGTTGGAGAAGAAATTCATTCATCCTAGTGTTTCTCCGTGGGGTGCACCTGTGTTACTAGTGAAGAAGAAAGAAGGTTCAATGAGACTGTGTGTAGATTACAGACAATTGAACAAGGTTACTATCAAGAATCGGTATCCTTTGTCGAGGATTGATGATTTGATGGATCAGTTGGTTGGAGCGCGTGTGTTTAGCAAAATTGATCTGAGGTCTGGGTATCATCAGATACGTGTGAAAGATGACGATATTCAGAAGACTGCTTTTAGAACAAGGTATGGACATTATGAGTATTCTGTAATGCCGTTTGGAGTTACTAATGCACCTAGTGTTTTTATGGAGTATATGAACAGGATATTTCATCCTTATCTCGATAAGTTCGTGGTGGTGTTTATAGATGACATCCTAATATACTCTAAGGATGAGGAAGAACATGCTGAACATCTCAGAACGGTATTGGAACTGCTAAAAGAGAAGCAACTTTTTGCCAAACTGTCGAAGTGTGAATTCTGGTTAGGGGAAGTCAGTTTTCTTGGGCATGTGATTTCTAAGAATGGTATTGCTGTCAATCCTACAAAGATAGAAGCTGTGTCTCAGTGGGAAGCTCCGAAGTCAGTGTCAGAAATTCGTAGCTTTCTTGGTCTTGCGGGTTACTACAGAAAGTTTATTGAAGGATTTTCAAAGTTAGCATTGCCGTTAACTAAACTAACCAGGAAGGGACAAGCTTTTATTTGGGATGCAAAGTGTGAAGAAGGATTCCAGGAGCTGAAGAGAAGGTTGACTAGTGCTCCTATCTTGATTTTGCCGAATCCGACAGAATCATTTGTGGTTTATTGTGATGCATCACTGATGGGCTTAGGTGGTGGTGTATTGATGCAAAATCAAAAAGTAGTCGCTTATGCGTCGAGACAACTTAAAGTACATGAGAGGAATTATCCGACTCATGATTTGGAGTTGGCAGCTGTAGTCTTTGTTTTGAAGTTGTGGAGACACTATTTGTATGGTTCGAGATTTGAAGTATTCAGTGATCATAAGAGTTTGAAGTATCTCTTTGACCAGAAAGAGTTGAATATGAGGCAGAGAAGATGGTTAGAATTTCTGAAAGATTATGATTTTGGTTTGAATTACCATCCGGGTAAAGCAAACGTTGTTGCTGATGCATTGAGTAGGAAAACCTTGCATATGTCTATGCTAATGGTGAAGGAATTGGATTTGATTGAACAATTCAGAGACTTGAGTTTGGTATGTGAAGGTACTCCTACTAGTGTTAAATTGGGTATGTTGAAGCTGACTAGTGGCATTCTTGAAGAGATCAGAGATGGTCAGAAAGATGATGTTGAGTTGATAGATAAGTTGACTCTGATTAACCAAGGCAAGAGTGGTGAATTCAGAATTGATGAGAATGGTATACTGAGGTTTGGTGACCGAGTTTGTGTCCCTGATATTGCTGAACTCCGAAAATGTATTTTGGAAGAAGGACACCGTAGTGGATTGAGTATTCATCCTGGTGCTACCAAGATGTATCATGATTTGAAAAAGTTGTTTTGGTGGCCGGGAATGAAGAAGGAAATTGCCGAGTTTGTGTACTCTTGTTTGATTTGCC